>NW_010163265.1:9386-17035 GCF_000695765.1 Mesitornis unicolor | reverse complement strand
CTTTCCCTGTTTTGCTCCACAGTAAGGCTTTGTCCTTCTCTCCAGAAACGTTCATCCTCAGAGATGGTCCAGGGAAAAATGAGCCCTTTGTATTCATTATTTGTAATTACCTCTACACCAAGTTCATGCTGTGCTGGATCCAAACACTGTAGAGTTTCATAATGGCTCACTTCTGCCCCTCAGATGGGAGAAATCTGGCAGGATTCGGTCACCATCAAATCCTCCCCCAGATTCTGCCTGACCCTAATCCCGAACTCATGACTTTAGCTGAACACAACATGGGGTCTGGATCCAAATACCAATGCATCAGCTCCTGTCTAATTGGACATTGGCCCATTAGGCATTAGAGATAGGGAAAAACCATGTAGGATTTATTAAAAACGATGCAGACACACAAAGAGCAGAACAAAATCTTTAACCAGAAGCGATAAGAAAGCCCTAAAGGATTTGAGTTTAGATAAGTATCCCTCCTCGAGTCCTCCAGCTCTTTAAAAGCTATTTGGACTGGAGTTTTCCTGTGGTGTTATAGGTGCTTACTTAAGCAGCGGATGAGATTAATTCTTCTCTGGTTATTTTGGCACTCCTGCACCTGGGGTCTGCTGGGGAGCAGCGCAATCCTCGATAAGTTTGCAATGATTATTTGAGTAGCTGTCACAAACAAGTGAAGTCTTTGAACAATATAAAATATATTAAAAAACCAATAAATATAAAACCCAATATAAAAGACAAAATTAGAAGCTCCTGAGCTAACACAGCATTAACTACACTTCCTTTGTGTTTGTCTAGCACAATTTGATTTTGACTATCTACTCCAAAATAAAATATTTTTTAGAATTATAATATGAAGCCACCACGAAGCAATCTCAAGCATCAGAGTAGTGAAATGCCTATTTTTAAAACCCTGCTTTTCTTACAAACATTATTTACGGCCTTGGATGTGATTTTGGAGAAGAAAATGATACACTGATGAAAAGTAGCTGGCTGCTGGCAACGCTATGTCTATGCCAAAGGGAAGGGTCGCTACCTCATTAAAATTAAACCTCTTCCAAATGAAAACAGCAATACATTTACCAAGTGGGTATGTAAACCAGCACATAGCTCGCTCTCCTGTACAAATGCAAGCAAAGAACTTCATACATTAACCCCACGGCTCCCGGCTGAGCTACAAGTTCTCATTTTATGAAAATATCTTGATCAAAAGCCTCAAAAAATGTCACATCCCATAATTTGCTGAGTAGAGTTGTGCCTATCGCCTGTCCTCCTCGCTGTGGGGCCAAGGGTATGAGTGAAGGTATCACACCCTTCTGTTACTGGAGCAGAGTTTTTGAGGCATCTCCTGCATGCAGAAGTTTAGAAGCATACAAGGCACTGCTGATCCAGAGATAAATGGTGGAAAAGGGATTAGAGATACTTAGCAGAAGAGAGGGAAGACTCAGGAAGGGCTGATTATTTTAAAGATATGACTATTTAAAGATAATGATTGCATAAATTTAATTAATGCATTTTCATGCTGCAAATGGCCGTTTTGTAATTAATGTATCTGGCCTCGCTAAGCATGGGAGATCACATCTCCCAGTCCCCCCTCCCTTCTCCATTCCCCCCTCCGCCTCTCGTTTAATGAAAGACAGAAAGCAGATGACAGAAACAATTTGTCAGCCAGTACGGGTGTCAGATGCCTAATTGGTTGCGCTGAGTTAGTGGAAAGTAAAGGGGGAGAGGGTCGAGGCTGGGGGGGCTCTTTCCTCTTTATCCGAGGCTTCAGGGTGGGTGTTTGCACTGGTGGAGGGGGAGCGAGGGGGCGAAAGTGTTTCTTGTTAATTGATGGAGATTAGGACGCAGATTGGCTGTGGCAGGGACTGGGCAGTGACAAGAAGGGGACAGGAGAGGCTGGTTAACACCCGTGCAAACAAGCTGCCATATCTCACAATATGTTAAGTCCCAGCAGCGTTGACAACGTCAATGGTTATCTCCTGTGCTCCCCGCTCCTGCTGCACCCCGGTATCCCCGGTCACAACTGCCGGGGGAAGAGCTTAGTGCACAGATCTGCGGCCCTGGGCACAGCTCTGCCCGGTTTGGTTTGCACCCTCCGGCTTAGAGAGGAATCAGGACCTTGGCAGAAAGTTTAGGACCCTGGGGAAGGTCCTGCATGGGAGGGTGCAGGGCTGAGGCCATGAGCAAAGCAGAAAGACTGAAGTCCAAAACCAAGACCTCGGGTTTACTTGCTCTAAGCCTTGCCCTGGGTTCAGTCCAGTGCATCAGTATTAGCATCTAAGAGACCCTCAGGAAATCTGTGTCCTGTCTCCTCCCGTCCCTGCCCTACTGCAAGACTGTCTTAAAAACTGCAAGATTAAGCAAAACTAGAGTTAATGCATGTACCAGCTGGTGCCTGAGCTTTGTGGATGCATTTGGGTCACTGGTAATAAAGCCCCCATCTGATTAATTCTCCCCTGGTCATTATGTGGAGAAAGAAAACCTCCTGGCCATACAAAAAGGTCCGGGAGTCTGGAGCTTTCTGCATCAGGGAGTTGAGGCTCTGAGCCCCTGAACTCCAGTGAGAGCTGAGCATCCCTACCCTCCAGACACCCCCCAGGAAGGACAGAGCATGCGCTATCCAAAGTCACACCAAAAAGGAGAAATGTGTCTTATTTCTGCAATGTTCTTCTTTCTTCAGAGATTTCTGTGACCTGCTTTAATGTATTTATCACCAGCGCTGAGCAGAGCAGGGCTGCCGCCTCTCACCTTACAAGTGGAAAACCAAGCCCCATAAAGGCAAAAACCTGAGATGGCACAGAAGTTTATGGGGGAGCAGGAATTTGAACATCCCAAAACCAAGGCTGGCGTCCCCAGTCCAGACAACTTTACCTCTCCTCTTGTTATAACTTAAGCACAGAAATGAGAGGAACCTCAGAACATTAGTGCCATATGATGCTAATTATTTAGTGTATCTATAGGCCTTTCTCTGGCAGATATAATAAAGTTTTACCCAGTTTTATCAGCTCTGTTTCACTGCCACACACAAGACAGGTGATGGATAGACAGGCACTGGAGAAAGATCTAAAACCAGAAAATGTTGAGTTTCCATGCTGGGCTCTGATCACATTTAAACATGCAGCCTGCAGTAATGAAAGTAATACTAAGCTTCTGCATTATCCTACAGGTCCCTCTATAAATGCCTTACAAAGGGTTGACAGGTGATGAATAAATGTAATAAAAAAAGATAAACAGCATTTTCTTTCAGATGAAAGCAAGCCTTTCAAATAGCATAAATGAAAACGGAAAGGGAATGGTGAGGGATGCAAGTGCAAATACAAACTTTTGATTGAAAGATCAAAATGAAGTAAAACATTGCAATTTGTGACAAAATGATACTGAAAATAAAATATCCAGTTGCAAAAGTTTTTTCCCTTTGTTTATAAAAAAGAGAAAAATAAACTCTCCAGAGAATGTTGAATAAAATGAAACCATTTTGCTTTCTCCAAAACATCCCAGCAACCTGTCCCCTCATCCGCAGTGATCTCAGGTATCCTTTCCCTTGCAGGCTCAACATGTTACAGACACATGACAGGACTTGGCGATTTCTAACTGAAGCCATTCCTATTGCTATTTATTTGTGCTGCAGTGACACAGACGTGCTGCAGCCAAGGAGCATGTCCCACTGCATGAGACTGCACAAAACAAGAAACAAAATCTAAAAGCCCCCAGGTGCCAGATATTTCAGGTCTGGGGGATGGCCAGCTCCCCTAGGGCCTGGCTCTCTTTCTACTCCCATCCCAAGAAAGCAAACTCAGAAAAAGAAAGGGGGGAAAGACACCAGATTCCTGAATCCACTCCGCTGTAAAGTCAAAAGAGTAGAAGACAACTCAGGTTCAACTCTAAGCATGACAAAAAGGGCCTAAGGTAAAATGGAAGAATGGGAATTACTAGTTAGTCCCTTCCAAAAATTCACCATTCACAGGCACCGAAGAGTTACTCAGCATTTTCTCCATCCATAAACTCGACGTACTCACTCCCCACACACACCCCAGAGTAGTCCGTCAGACTCTGGTATACACCTAGCTTTTTCCTTCTGTTATAAAGGCATGAGTGAATCACCAGAGGCAGAGCTCTGCCGGGGAGGAATACGCTCTATTGTGTATTAAACAAATGCTAAATGATTACAAGCACCATATTGGCTGAGGGAAAAAAGCAGGCTGTGGCGAGTTGTGCCTGTCACGTCACTGCTCCTGCTTGGCAAATAAGTTCTAATGCACAATTGGTATTTATTAGATGACATACAACAACTGTCTCATTAAATCAGGGCTCGAGCGTAGGCCGGAAGTCTTAATTTAAAGTGTCACCAGCTATTGAAATCAGATGGTTTAGGCAGGAGCGGAGCGAAGGGAAGGGAAAAGAAAAATGGGGCCTAAAGAAGTAGGAAACAGTCACTGGTCCTAACCCATCTTTTGAAATGGGTTGCAATTTCTATGCTGGTCTGGGCACTGGTTCAACAAAATATTTGTTCTGCTTTCGCTTTCTCTACATGCACTTTCAAACTCTCCCCCTAATAAACGGTTGGGCACCTTTCTGTGTGTTTTAAATGCAGCGTCGAAAGCAAAGGTTAATGCTGGAGATTGCATTCCAATTGAAAACGCGGCAACCGGTAAATTTGGTTTGTTTAGAGTGGAAATGCTTGAACTGCTGTAGATGGGTGGCGGGTGCAAGAGCGTGGGGAGAGGGGGGTGGGAGACGCTCCCTGCGCCCTAGCTTCTCTCTGGACAAAATTAAATTTCAAAGTTTAATGAGTTGCGAAGGGCGCTGGATTAAAAAGCCTGGTCCCCGCGCTGCCAAAACTGAAGCAGTGCGATGGAGAGAGAGAGCGAGAGAGAGAGAAAAAAAAATCCCACCAAACCCGAAACGTCAGGGAACAGAGCAAGTGAAAAATGTCAGGGCAAATTGCTCTTGACAGTGTTAATATCTGCACCTCATAGCAATAATTACATGTAAATAAATAGTGAAATAGCTCTCAGCTGGAGTCTGTACTCCGAGTGCAGATGCCACTAACAGCCAGCTGGGGACCTTTTGCTCTTCCACTGCCGTTTTCCCCCCTTTCTTCCCTCCCTCTCTCTGTTACATCTACACCAGAGCTGAGAGCACAATTGCTAGCGACTGCAGGTCTGGTCCCAGCCCTCCCCCTTTCCTCATAGCACTGTGTTTGTTCGCTCCATATCCATATCCATATCCATATCCATATCCATATCCATGTCCATATCTCCCAGCCAAGGGCTGCTGTTGGGGTAAAGGACATTGCTTTTAGCCCCTTGCCAGGGGAAAACAAGCTTTACCGGATTCACGTCTGGCCATCGTTTGAATAAAGCTGAGGGGATGGGAATGGCGTGGCTGACTCCTTCCATCTCTGTAGGCTCCTAAAAATGTCAGAGGGAATGGAGCTATCTGTTTCAAGCACCCGGATTATGTTCTTCTTATCACCAAGGCTGTCTCTATTTCAAAAGGACACTGGAGAACATATGATTTGGCATCAGGATGCAAAAAGATGCCTTGTTCCCACAGGAGACCCATCTCCCACTGCTATCAGTAGCATCCACAGAGATTCCTAAGCCTGAGCCGGTGCCTTCAACCCTTGCCCAAGCACAAAATGCACCTCTGCAAACCTACATTGCTCCTTCCAAGAGCGTCACTGTGAAACCCAAACAAGGGGATGGGAGGAAAAGTTACTGCACCATCAGCATTGCCGGTGAAAGCGAGCTGGAATAGATCAGCACCTTTTCTGGTTCCCCAGGCTCTGGGGATTTGATCGCAGCCTAAGAAATCACAAATGACACAGAGAAGGTGAGCGTCTATCGACTATTTGCCGTCACTTCCAGTACGAGCCCTCAAATTACTGTAGTAGGGGTGAAATCCAAAGCAAATGAAGCGGCGCTTCACTCTGTGGAGAGTCAACCTGTGGGACTCCTTGCCACGAGAAGCAATGGATGCTAAGCTGCACGGATTGAAGAGGAGACTGGATAAGTCGTTGGAAAAAAGGTCCACTGAGGATTACCAGACAAACCACCTTTCTTAAGGAAATCCCCTGAGCTGAAAATAGTGAGAGGCCAGGAAAGTGCCCTGTTCTTAATCCTCATGAGGAGTCTGTTTATGGTCGCTATCAGAGAGGACCCACTGAGCCAGGCAGAGCTTGGCCCCAACCACTGTGATGCTCAGCAAGCTCTCGACAGCTCGAAGGGAAAAATTCCCATCATCTCCCAGGCACTCAGCTAATGTGCCCAAAGGACTGAACATAAACATAAAACTGCATACAAATATGGAATTACTAAATGTGGAACACTTTTGGGCTAGCAAAGGGCCGTGACAAAGTTTCGGGTGCCTACCTTACATTTAAGCAGGATAAAATCTCTGTGCCTCCATTCTAGGCCGATAACAAGCTTCCCCATGGTACCATGAGAAGAAACGCATCCCAGGATGATGAGATGCTCAGATATTATTATGAAATTCTTAGATAAAGTTAAGCTCATTATTTTATCCCTATTCTCTTCCACTTGGTCAATTTATCCCTCTGTGCCCTCAGTTTAGCTCCCAGCCCTACAAGTCTGAGTCTAACCATAAACCATAGGGCTCTGCTGTCCATCTAGCAGATTGGTGATGCTTACTCCCAAATAAAGCTGGCATGTGCCCAGCCCCACCACCAAAAGATGCCATGCTCTCACACTGATACAGCTCATTAGCCACTCCCTAATCAGCATCACTCCGGGGCCAAACTACTAGACCAAAGCAAATTAAAAAAAAATAATAATAATAACCTGCCACTGATAGGAGGGAGAGGTTCCTACTGAAGCACAGCCTTGCGTAAGGGAGAAAAGCTTTGAGGCCTTTCCTTTCGGCTAATGAAATGCACAACAACACCCCATACTGCACTGAGCAACAAACACAGCTCCATTATTTGGAAAACAAATATGTTCTTTAGAGCTTCCTGGTTGTCAAACACCTTTTTGTTTAGCTCAACAACTAATCCACTTATCGGAGGATAAAGCTGCCAGTGAATCACCAGTATGATAAAAGCATGCACAAAATTAGCAAAAATTTGCCTATGGCTCCTGCACATTCAACAAACACCAGCTAAGAGAAAAATGATTCCCTTTTTTTTTTTTTTTTTAATAACTGAGATCCCCAGGAGAGATTCTGTCAGATAGCAGCTTTTCTTTTGCTTCCAGTTTTTTTCCTCTCTCTCTCTCTCTCTCTCTTCCCATATAACCCAAGCACTGAGGCTGGGAGATGCTGGGAGCTGATATGAGATCCACGGAAATTGGCAGTATTTGAATAAGCAAGAGATGCAGGCGGGCAAAATTTTAATAAGTTGGGAGTTTTTCAAAGAAAAAAAAATAGTGCTTAGGCATTGGCTGCTTCCCTAAGACCTCAACACTGCCGGATACTTTGCTGCTTATGAGGTTGTAGCACCTATAGGATGCTGGATTTGTCCTTCCCTGCTTTTCACTCTGTTTTGTAGCCCTTTGTGATTTTGGCCTCTCTTCATTCCTGCGTGGTGAATCTCCGCTCACTCTCCCTGTTACATGGATGGGGAAACAACTGCAGTCAGGGTAGGGCAACCAAGGTAGCAGCAGGGGATGTGAGTCTCATGACTTCCAGTCTTCTACTGA
>NW_010163265.1:7062-9355 GCF_000695765.1 Mesitornis unicolor | reverse complement strand
CAGCAGGACCTTGTGGAGCATTAACTGGGTAAATGGGATTTACCTGTGTAAACCTTGGGAATTTCTCTAGCATGGATGTGTGTAGAGATGTTCTGGTGAGATTTCCAGCATTTCTGAATAGAGTTGGAAACCCATGTGTGTGAAAGATAGAATGAGAGAAAGAGGGAGAGAACTCTTTACACTTGAACTTTAGCAAAAGGCTTGTTCCAGTAAAGACAAAATAAATATCTCCACGGTCCATGGCATCAACACAGAGCAATTCAGCTTTTCTGAGGTCTGACTCATTTTCTGAAGATCCCTGACTCTCTGCACACATCATACAGAGCATGTAAGATGACTGAGCCCCTAATGGAAGTGTGTCAGTTAAGATGAATGAATTTGGGTGATATTCTCTCTTTGTTACCTTTAAATGACGACAGTCTGAAAGGGAGAATCACCACAGCATGACTATGCTGCCTTCAAGATTACCAAAATCATGCTACCATAGCTGCTACTGGTCAGGGAACCAACACAAGCTGACTGATGCCCTTAGCAGACTTTGCACCACACGGAGCTCACAAACCTCTTCAGAGCCCACCTGCAAAGGCTCAAGCCAGCTTAGATGATGATACTCCCTTGATCTCAAATCCTTATTTTCCTGGACCGTATAAACCTCAGCTGGACATTTGCATCACTGTAGAGATTAGCAAGAAGATGTGGTTAGTTCAGAACTGCACCATAACAGCCAAGCTGGGAGAAATGGGGTCTTTGAAGGTTTCTGGCTGTACTTTCTAAGCATACATCTTCACTTGAAAGTACCGTCCACGTGACGAGTGTGGGAGGTGAAGATCCCCAACTCTTCCAAGGCCACAGTCCCATTGCAAGAGACTGAATGGAGAGAGCCTAATGCATTTCAATATTCTCCTCTTTTCTACCCCAACTCTGCCTATTCTTGAATGGGACCACAGTACATGACAACTGGAGCATTTAGGGGAGCTTCATCAAGGGGAATTAATCAAGAGGCACCCACCTGTCAGGCTGGTATCTGGAACTAAATGGAAACACTTGCTAGTGCTTGACCTCTCGCCCTCCAGACAATCCTGTGGCTCTTGAGTGGTTTGAGAAACCCTCTTGCAGGGATCGCAGCTCTGAGACCCCAGGTGAAATAAAGCAAGGGGAGCAGGCAAGAAGGGACACAGGAGCTGGATTATGAGTGGTGGGGGAAGGAGAAAGAGGCCATAGCTGGTAAGGCTGATGGGGGGACTGGCAATCTTTTGGCATGACTGGGAGAATGCAGCTGGAGAGCTGGTGTAATGACGTGGACATGACGGGAAAAAGCAGAGCATGCAATGGGTTGGCCAACAGGCCAAGAGCAAGAGCTGTCTGAGGCTCAGTGCTGCAGGTTAAAGAGACTGGATAGTAAGAAACACTGGAAAATTTACAGTCAAATATCCACACAATTTTCTGTATATCCCCCGGATGGGGTTTGTGTTAAGAGTTAAATATTTGCTACATCAGTGCATGCTGATTAGAAGTCCAGTACATGTTTCAGTGTTAAATCAGCTTTTCTCATAGTTAATGGAGGCCAAAACTCTGTACTGATGACCATTGAAACAGTGAAACTTAAGGCAATGCTAACTCTATAAAACAGCAGAAGAAAGCCCTGCATGCATGTCAAGGGATTTTGAAATACCTATCTTAAGGTAAGGGATTAAGATCTTAATTTTGAAAGAGATGTGGGGCACTTGCTTTTTAAAATGCATAAACAGATTCTAAGCTGATGTGAAATGGCTCAGCCACTCTGGTAGCATTGGTCTCAGGCCCAGATGACATAACCAAAAAGATGCCACCCTAGTTTTGAGTTTCAGATTTTCAGTTTTAGGACTTCCAGGGTGTCTGTGCCTGTACAAAAGACTGATGTTTCCACAGGCATTTGTTACACCTGCTTCCTCCTCATCTGGAATAAAAACCCTTCCTTTCCTTAGCAGAAGAAGTCATTCAAACACTGAAGTTACTGAGAGCTTTAAATCTTACCTGTGAGGAACCTAAATACTGGGGGTTCAGTTCCACCAATGGCCCTCAATCAATACAGTATGGACAGAGTTTATACCAGAAACCTGCTGGAGCTGGAATATAGAACGTACTGTAAGGGTGACAGAGCACTGGAACAGGCTGCCCAGAGTTCCTGTGTGACCTAGTGTGGGTGATCCTGCTCTGTCCAGGGGGGTTGGACTGGATGATCTTCCAAGGTCCTTTCCAACTCCTAATATTCTGTGATTCTGTGAAAGATGCCAGTTACAGGTGGGCATAGAAA
>NW_010163265.1:1959-7031 GCF_000695765.1 Mesitornis unicolor | reverse complement strand
GGGAAAGAGGAAAGGACATTCATGGGAGCTGGGCAGAGACTGAGAGCTAAGGAAGCAGCTCAGAGTGAGGAACTGATTTGCTTTCTGGGTTATAATGAGCCTATGGCCTAGTGGCGGGAGCAGAAGGACAGATGTGGCTGCTACAGAAGCCAAGAAAATATTTTCTGCAACTGGTCCATGCTTTTTCTTCTCCATTGCTCCAAGCCGTGATGACTAAAAGCCACAGGGAGAGCTCGAAGCCTCTGGTGTTGTAAAGAAACGTGCATTTCCTTAGGCTGAAAACCTAGAACTATGGATTCTGCAGCAAGTAGTGGTTTTATGGAGTCTAATACATAGGCAATATCAGGAAACAGAGCACAGATCCAGCCAAGGATGCAAAAATGTCTGGGACACACCAAGTAGCTAAACTGAACACCTGAGGAATACCAACCCTACCTGGCGCTGAACCCACCTTGCTCTGGGAGAGCAGAAGGCACCATGAAACCACATCACAAACCAAGAAGGAGCAAATTCCTTGAGAAGCAGGCCGAACTGCAGCCCTTTTTCACTGTAATACCAGTGACCATTTCCAGCCCAGCTCTCCTGCATCACTGACTTGCCCTCACCACTACCGCTCATTTTTAGGGAGCCCTGTGTCCCCTTGGGAAGTGGTTCCCAGGCAGCCTCAGTATCTCCTCTTCCTCGCTACACCATGTGAGTCTCACAGCAGGAGCTGGTGGCCACATGGGGTGGCTCCAGCCCTGTCTGCTGGGACGGAGTAGGGCACGGAGATGCTATTAGCAGCACACGTGGCCCAGAGCTTCATTAAAGCCAGCAGACCCCTGCTCCTGACAGAGCTGCTGAATCCAGCGTTGGCTTTTAGGGTCGGGGAGACCCCATGTGGCTCCTAATTCGGGGCTGGATTTGTGCTCAGCTGCGCACTCTAATCACTAATTAAAGGTTTGCCATCATCCTCCAGCAGCTGTTAGTGTCCTACAGGTCGATCCCCAAGTAACACTCTGCTGAGCCAGAGCCACCAATTGGGAAGTTCATTGGATGGGCAGTGGCCAACCCCCTCCCCAATACACACAAGTATTTCTTTTCTCATCAGAAAAGAGTTGCAACATCAGACAATGCTCTGCTGTGCACCACCTCTTCTTCTCCCCTTCTTGCAGTCAGCCCCCAAATATTTCTTGCTTTTCCCCTCTTGTTCATTCTCTTTTCTTTCTTTTCTTTTCTTCCCATTTTTTTTTAAATGAAAAAATGCTATTTTGTGCCTCCTGAGCCTTGCCGGCTGGGCTCGGCGTCTGTATCAGCTGGAGGAGCTTATGAGCCTCGTCTCCTCGGATTTAGACTGAAATTTTGATTTTCTGCCGCGCTCAGATAATGTGGAAATCCTGTTCCCCGATATTTACTGTTTATCAGCGCAGCACAGTGCAGTTCTGGGGGGAAGGGAATCTCTCCCTCCGTGTGTCCCCCCTCGCTCCTCTCCATCCCCCATCCTGCATGCTAATAGAGTTGGACTTCGGAGCAGACGCTACAACAAAAGCTTAATTATGGTGAGAAGAGGGGAAGAGGAACTCTCTGGCAAAGGGGCTCTGCGTGGTCCCTGTCCCCATCACCTGAGCCAGCCGGAGCATGGGGCTGGTCCCTCATTCTACCAGGGATCACTGAGCCACCCACCCCTCTCTAGGCCCACGCCTAAGCCAAGCTTTCTTACCTCAGGTGGACCCCCAGGTCCCCTCCAGCTTTCTCAAAGTGAGGATGGGGAAGAGCAGGAGCATGCTGAGCCATGCCACATCTGCTTTCCCCTAGCTCCTCACCTGGATTAAATGGTCCTGTCTCATGTACCCACCAGCATCCCAGTCTATGAGAACACCTCTCTGTCCCTTTTCCATCGCATTTGTCCTGGAGGAAGCCTGTGTGTTTGGGGACCCACTGGCTGGAAGCACAGTCCCTTTCCAAGGGGTACATCCTGCTTCCGTGCGCTAACACACACACCAAGTCCTGCATCCTCCAGTGAGGATTAGCGTCGCTGAGCCCTTGCAAACTCATTCCTGCAAGCAACCTGGAGGCAAGAAAGGAAAGGGGGGGGATACTTCCCTGTGTGACATGAGCTAGGTAAGAAAAATAAAACAATAATAAAAAAATCTGGGGCTCAGCAGCAGGGGAACAGCTCTAAGGACCACTTAAGTGGCCAGCGGTGCATAATGCCTTGCTATTAATGAGGCCTGCTGCCAATCCCTAAAAGGATTGGTTATTGTCAGATAACGCATGGGGCTTTCTCTCTCCCCCCCAGCCCCTTGCGGGGAAGGCAGGCATTTCCCTGTGCTTGAGACTGAGCTGAATAATGTCCTGGCCACCTGCAAATATGCCAGGCTTTCTGTGTGACTGCATAATTAGAGTCAGCATTGGGGTACAGCGGTAGAGTAACACAGCATGCAGAAAGGAGGGAAAGAAAAAATGGGAAAAAGAGGGTTTTTTAAAAAAAAAAAAGTGGGGGGTAAGGAATGGAAAGAGAGACAGGGAACATGATAAAGCTCAGCCAGGCGCTCTCTGCTCGGCTGTTCTCTGTGCAGCTTGGCTGTTGGCTGGCTCTTCTGGTTTAAAGTGACTCCGCTTCTTATGGAAACGGAGAGGCGGTATTAAAAAAAAAAAAAAAACCAAGACACAGAGAGCTTCCTTATCTCATGGAGACAGTTGTCAGGAATCACTTTGACTGAGTCGTTTTGTCTCCATGCTTTTTTTCACTGTCAAGCAGGCCTCAGGACATGGATCAAAGGAGAGGCGCCGAGCGCTCGCTGAAACTTCTGATCCCTTCTCGGTACAGACGCGCGAGTGGCAGACAGCTCTCCTCCACATCAAATGGAAGGAGAGAGGAGAGGGAGGAAGAAGGGAAGGGAGAGGGAGAAGAAAAGCTGGGAGAGACGCAGAGAGAGAGAGGAGGCTGAAAGGGGCTCTCTCTGCTGCTCCAGATCTCAGGGGAAAAACAGACAACTGCCTTTGCTCTCCCTCTTCCCCATTCCTCATCATGAGCATCCCCCCGCCACTGTCCCTCCTAAAGGGCAGCTGGAAGGAGATGTGGGGCATGCAGCATCACAGATATTTCCCCCAAACTAACAGATGAGCTCCCCATAGGGCTTATTTCAACCCAGGTTTGGCCCCACACATCAGTGGGTCCCAGACCAGGCTTTGCACCGATGCAAGAGCTGTGGTCAGAGCTCCCACCCACATGGGCCATTCGGACATCTCTGTTTCAGCTCTGTGCTGGCTCAGCAAGTGAATTCCTACCCCAAAACAACCCCCTCAGCATCAGCCTTGCCTCTTCCCCTTCAATCCCTTAAGCCAGTCCCTGTGATTTTCCTATATCTGCTCAGTGAGCAGCTCCCCACCCTTTCCCCTATGTAGCTCACGATTCCCTTTCAGGTACTTTATTCCCTGAAATAAGATCCCCCTCATCTCCAAACTGGATAGGCTTAAGGGCTGACTCCAGCTTACTGCGGCGAGCTAAGACCCTCTGCACCTTTGATCAATTTACTGCTCACACACCCCAGGCCCCGCCAGGATTTCTGATCTTCAGCCCCCGCTGTAAATTGATCTCGTGCACGCCTGTCTGACAGAGGCAAGCAGCAGCATCTTGCAGCGCACCCGAGCCATCTTCCCTCACGTCCACCACTGCACGAGGTGGAAAACACTCGCGTGGCACACACCCAACAACCTGATAGCCCTCTGTTATTTATCTGTTGTAGACACAGCTGCATTTCCTTTCCTTTGCACTTCCTGCGCTCCCCGTATGCTACAGAAGCCCCCACACAGCCCTGTAACCCCAAAATGCTAAAGCACAAAACGCTCTGCAAGCTGACGCAACACCCAAACTCCCTTGTCTCACACAAAAGACCAGCACTGCATCCCTTTAGGGTAGATCTCCCCCATAAGCCCCTCCTGATGCTTTGCTTATGAGCAGTCCTCCAGGATGCTCCAGAGATGGACAGAGCCCACAAATTCCGGCTTTCCCCCTGTCCTCTCAGCCCTGAATGTCCTCCCTGCAACCTTCCTCCAAAGACACTGCAACCAGTCTGTCAGCAATCCCAACAGCTGACTGTTTCTGGGATGGCAGCAAATGCAAGCTTCCTGCATCATTAGCACAAGTAGATGGTGAAGCAAACAGAAAATAAATGGTACTGAATAATAAGCCCTTTTACAGTGCAACTCTGGGGAAGTTAGAGGTCACGGCAGAACCCACCTACACGAGAAAGGTACAATCCAGCATTCACCTTCAGCACAGGGGCAGGCTTGAGGCTCTCAAGGAGAGTGACGGACCTGCGCATACCTGCAGTGTGCTCTCCCATCGCCTCTCCCAGCACCATATCCCTGCTGTTCTGTCCCACCCACCGAAGTTAATACACTTCCCACAACTCCTCTTTGTGGAAAAACAAGAGGGGGCCAGGTTGGGGTCAGTGCCTGATCCACCACAAAATATGTTGCTGTAGATTTTTCCTATCGTGGATGGCTTTTCACAGCCAGGGCACAGCTGGAGCACAGCTGTTACACCATTGCTGGATTTTAACAGGCACACACAGTGCATGGGCACACACACTGGTGTGCGCACACAGAACACGCACGCAGGACATCGATGCCCTTGTGCACACAGGCGTGTGAAAGCAGGCGCACATGCCCCTGCCTCTGAATCCTAATTATGCCTTTTATTGCATTCCTCCCTTTTAAGCTTCCCCTCTATCTCGCATCCCTCATTCCAGGGCTGCCTTTCCCTGCTGCGGTCCCTTGATTCCTCTCACAGCTCAGCACCAGCTCCCCAGTCCCTAGGTTATTGCAGCTCTTCAAGCCGTGCAGCAAAACACTCGCCTCTGAATGCCAGAGGTCTCTCAGAAATGCCCGTCACCAGGCTGGCTGCTGTATTAATTGCTAATCTCTCATTTTCTCTATCTGCCCTGCCTGCCTTGTCTCGAGTTCCCATATTAATCATAAAGCAGGGCAAATCCTGCATTTGAATTCTCTGTGTCTGTGTCTCCCAGCCAAGTCCCTCTTACCCTCCCTGGTGTACAAAAAGAGACAGGACCCAGAGGAGAGGGGTT
>NW_010163265.1:0-1928 GCF_000695765.1 Mesitornis unicolor | reverse complement strand
CTAAACCTGTCCAGATTGCAGCAGGAATTACAGCCCCTGCAATGCCTATTCCACCCACCCGGCTTCGGCTTTGCTTCCACCACCCCGTAAGCAGATAGCGGAGTCTGGGTGGGAAGGGATATTTAGAGATTTTTTTGGGTACAGATTTTGATGTCTTAGCCCTGGGTGTCTTAAATACGCGGTCTCTGCTCTGACATCTGGGGGCTTATCAGACACTTTCACACCTCCCTGCATTTCCTCTTCCTGCTGTCATTAGTCTTGTCATTCTCCTCAGGTTTTTTCTCTTTTATATTTCTTCTATTTTCTCCTTACTCTCCTTCCTCCCCCAGTTTGCCAACTTCTGATACCCAAGTTTAAAAATAATTCAGTGCCACAGGGGCTGATCCTGGACCCACTGAAGATAATGACGAAGCTGCTATCGAATTCAAGTCTCAGGAACCAACTGTTTGCTCTGAAATCCTTCAGTGTTTCTAATATTTTATTATCTTGGTAATACACACAGAGAACAATGGAGTGGAAATCACACAGGAATAGATGTAATCAGTGCCACTCAGAGCATTAGAGTTCAGGTTAAGGTGATAAGATGCTGCCTTATTTGTTTCTAATCAGTTTTCAATGGGATCTGAGCATCCAAATCAATCGAGAAAACTTATGAAACCTGAAGATTGACAGAAAGCGTTTTGGCCCTCAGATATGAATTTCCCCCTTCTCACCCTACTCCTTTGCTCACAGAAACAGAGTCATTAAGAATCAGGCAAATAAATACGTATCTACTTTCACACGAGAAAAATGTTTCATTCTCCCCTTTTCCCGTTGCTGGGAGCAGAGGTGTCTAATTGACAAGAGCAGATGGGCTTTGTTTGGTTAAACAAAAAATGAAAAAAAAGTAAGAAACTTTAGTGGAAAAGCTACCAGCTTTCCTGGGACACATAGGTTAAATGTTGAGAGAGATGGGGCTGCATTTGACACCCAGCAAGGGAAAACGCCAACGCAGGCTCAGCAGAGCCGGTTTCTCCCAGAGAAACCTGGAGCTCCCTTGCCCCCTTTCCATTCCCCTGGCCAAAAAAAAAGGACACGGATTTTAGCATGTGTTTACCTCCTTCTCTAAAAATCCTGCGTGCAATCTGCCACAAGGTCGTGGGCAGGCTGAAGACTGCTCACTGAGGAAGAAACAGGGTGCGAGGAGTAATTGGGACTCAGAAAAGGGACAGCAGCCACTTTCTGAAGGACAGACACTTGGTTTGAGGGAATTGTGGTGCTCAAGAGAGATGGGGCTGCAGGGGGAACACGGAGAAGGCAGCGTAGGGGGAAGAGGGCAGAGACCACAAGTCAGAAAAACAGGAGTGGAAAAAGAAGGTAGGAGAAAGGGGAAGAAGAGATGGAAAAGGGAGGTAGAAGAAGGCAGGAGGCAAGGTTAAAGAAAAGCCCTCGTGTGGGGTGGCACCCAAGACCGTCAGAGGTTAAAGAATATTAGAAGAACATGTTCCTACACTAAGATAAGCCGGAGAAATGAATCCTTATCCGTCCAAAACCAACCCTTTAAAATTCGAGCGAGAGAAGGGTCTCCTTTCAGGGAAATGGGGAATCCTTAATGCTTCCTCCCTCAGCAACTGTAATGCCAGGATGTTCCCAATCTGCTTTGAGGGATGGAAAGATTAAGAATAATAAAAAAATTGCAATAAAATATGTGTGAACGAGGGGGTAATTGTGGACAAATGCAGCATTCAAATTCATTTTTCAGCTCTTTTACACACCATTTCAATCTTATTTTCTGCTTGTTAATGAGATCTTGTTGGTTGGGGTGGGCACGGCTGCCCAGTATCGCTTGGGTAATTGCACATAATTTTCTCTCTACTAGTGATTTGCATCAGATTTTTTTTTTCTAATTCTTTGCTATTTAAACCCCCTCCTCCCTTTCCCCCTCCCCC
>NW_010163264.1:45208-55032 GCF_000695765.1 Mesitornis unicolor | reverse complement strand
GATTTAGTGGCTGGCCCAGCCCTAAACCATGGCATTATGGTTGGCTTCTTTTTAGTATTCCTTGTAATTTTTATCTTACCAAATCTAAAAATAACTTTGAAGTTCCTCCTTAAAGAGTAACTTCTATGAACAAACATAGATGGTGATTCATCAAACTTGGTTGCTGTGGAGATTATATTTTACCAGTAGGAGAGAAACAATTGATCTTTGGCTTTCATTGTAGCTGTTACTGAGTAATGAATTAGTAATATCTGACCAATAGAACAGATTTTTGCGTCCTAGTGCAACTTTACATAAATAAAACTGTTCACTGTTAGCCACTTAGAACTAATGTCCTTTGAATAAAACTTCCAAATGCTTCCTTTAAAAATATTTTTTCTTAAATGCTTTTGGTATTGGTTTTGAGAATTAAAGGGATCAACCAAACGGTAAGCTACCCTGTGGCAGCTGGCTCAATGTTTCATTTTTTAATTTTCTTTTCTTATCTTCTGTAACAACATTTGTACACTGAAGATTTTGTGTTCTTTGATTTTCCATTGACATTACTGCCAAAAGTGGTCTTAGCCCTCCCAATATATCTGTAACAGTCTCTTTCAGAGTGTGTGATTGTCAGTTGTTTCAAAACTAAAATCAATAATGTTTCACTTAAATCCGGATAAATTTAAAGTTTTTCTGAGAGTAATGTCATGTTGTACCTATGCAACTATTTATACTAGGAAGTGCTGGAACTTCCTGTCAAAATGATTTAAAGTCTTATTGACTGAAAGTCTTCTTTTCTTATAATGCTGTTTAGAAGTGTTGATGTTGAGAGGGGGAAACAAGTAAAATGCATTTCTTCAAAATCTAGGTAATCCAAATATTTTTTCATCAGATTAGTACATCTTGATTTTTTCACTGTTCTTCTTTGTGATATTAATTGCATTCAGTTATGCAACGCCAAAGGTGGTTATTTATAAAGATGCCTTACAAACAGTTTGAAACTATACTATAAGAAAAATATGGGAAAATATCCATTTGTAATAGGACCAGAAGGCTACCATCTTAGCAGTCAACTTTCCTGGTAAACTCTAGAATGGACATGACCAACTACACTGTGCTAAATGACAGTGCTACTAGGTTTCCTGGTCTAACCCTAGGCAGCACCTAAGAGCCATGCTTGCTGATCTCCTCCCCACCCCTGCCCAGTGGCATAGGGGAGAGAATCAAAGCAAAAAAGTAAGAAAGCTCATGCGTTGAGATAAGAAAAGGTTAATGATGGATATAAAAAAATAATAATATGATTAATAATAACAATAATAACAATAGTAGTAGTAGTAATGATAATGAAGACAACAAAAAAGTAAGAGAAAACAAAACCAAGAAAAACAAGTAATGCAACTGCTCACAACCTGCTGACCGATGTCCAGCCAGTCCCTAAGTGCCCTTCCGGTCAACACCTTCATCTTATATACCGAACATGATGTCTTATGGCATGGAATATTTCTTCATTGAGTTTGGATCAGCTGTCCTGGCTGCGTCTCCTCCTAGCTTCTTCTCTATAAGAGAAGAATATCTCTTTGGGACAATATGAGAAGCTGAAAATGTTGTTGACTTAATGTAAACATTGCTTGGCAACAACTAGTATAGTGATGTGTTATCACATTATTCTCAGCACAGATGTAAAACAGTCTCATACTGGCTACTATGAAGAAAATTAACTGTAACCCAGACAAAACCAGCACAAGAGGACATGAGATTTCTGTTATCCTGAAACTAAATGTAAGCTAGGATTGAATTTTCCAGAAGGATTTGAGTATAAGCAAAATGTTTTTAGGGATTTGTGCCACTTCTCACCTAAGCTCTCTCTTAACATTAATTCAAGGATGTGAGAGAGTTAATTTCAATTTCCTTTTCTTTCTAAAGGTAGCAACACACTTCATCTTCACAGAGCATCCTGACTACAAGAACACTTCTGTTTGTCTTGGCTTTGTCTCTGTTGGTTTTACAGTGGAGTTCTCTCAGTCTATCCTATTAGAGTCTTTTCTTATCTCATAAAATGCTTATTTCTGAACAGTAAAAATAAGTATGGTCTAGTTTGATGGTTAGGGGATCTTCTCAGGAAGTTGGAGACTTGGATATCCAGTTACATATTGATCAGATGCTCATATAAAATTGAACCATGTCACCAGGAAAGATGAGCTGCACAGTTACCTGAGGAAGAAATGAAGAGTCTAGTAATTTTTGGCAGTGCAAGTGACCAGTCTGAATCTTGTATGCACTGTTTTGCCCCTGTGCTATTAAGCTCTTATGTGAATCTGTCTTTCACTGTTTAAAAAAAATGTTGAAAGCTTTTTTAAAAAAATCAGTGAGATGAAAGATTTAATCTTTCCTTCAGTTCAAACCTACTTTCTAAAATACTGAAGAAAAATTAAAACAAATCCACTTCCTTCAGGAAAGTTAAGGATGTGCTTGCTGTAGGAAGAGTTTTGCTTAATTCTGATTTGCACACTTTGTGAATCTATATCTGTCTTTCTACAAATCTAGCATTTGCCAGTGTTTGTAGAAATGGTCTGAGTCCATTCTGCCAATTTCATAGAATTAACCATGCCTGTGCCAAGATAGATACCCACCTTGTATAGATACACAAAATCTATATGAGGTAGCTATTTCTGCATGCCATATATTCCACCTGGGAAGTTGTAGCTTCTTTTCCCATGTCTGCAGAGTAGGGGAAAACAAAAAACAAAAAGCTCTTGTCCCATGGAGGGTTGGCTGGTGTTTGTTCTGCTTAATAACTTTGAGCTGTTTTCAGCAACCATTCTATCAAAGGGTTGTCAAATAACACTTCTCAACAGAGCAATTATCCAGATGTAGTGTAGTAGATTCTCTCTAGGCATCTTCAGACTTGTTTCCAGTCTAATAATTTGACATCAATACATGGTATTCTGTCATTTAGTGGAATACTGCCACTATATTAGCTACCAACCTAATGAAACAAATTCAAAGTAAGTTGCCTGTGCCCATGATGTACTTGATGAAAGATGTGTGGAAACATGGAGAACACATGAGAAATCAGAATTAATTAAATATTGTTCTAGAACATATAAAATATTACTGAATGTGTAACATAGTTCTTAATGCTACAGAAATGCTGTCAGGACAAATAAAATGTCAATTAAAAATACTGTCATTCATACAGATGTAAAACCAAGTCTTTACTAGCTGGAATGGCAAGAATTTTGTTTCATAGTCTAGGAGAGAGAGTCTTTGAATGAGACAAATAAATGAATAAATGTTTGTACAGCTTTTCTGTATAGAATATTCAGGCATTCATTTACTCATCCCTCCAATTCAGTTTAATATTCAGGTTTCAGATTTCCTTACTGTATCAGTAAAAGTAAAAGATCAAATTTCTATTAAAAAAATAATTTAAATTCTATTCTCATAGGCAAATCCTTGTAAAAGTGACATCTGAGAGAAGGTCTAGCTCATTTGTCCTGAGATAAAGTGATTGAAGTCTCAAAGTCTACAGTCCTACACATCTTCTTCCTAAATAACAAACCTTTCTTCCAGAGGAGATTGTTTTCATGATACAGATAAAATATTAAGCTCTGGAGCAGTAACTATATATAAATATGTGTAACACACCTATTTCTAAGAACTTATTGTGAAGACACAATTTGATTTCTGGAAAGAACTTTTGTACTATGTAATACTGAAATAATTCTGAGGGCAGTAGAGATTACTAATGAGTAAAACAATTCTGTGTACAAGAAAAAAATATAGACATTAGTGTCTTTAACAATAAAAAAATATTTTGTCCAGCTGATATACAGCTTTGGATATCTATGCAAATAAATCCACTAGTTTATTTAGAAAATAGTTTATGTTTTATTTCCAGAATTCTTTTAGACTACTCTGGAAGCTGGGAACAGAAAAATGCATATTTATATTAGAATGAGTAAATGGATAGGTTTTGTGTTTCATGAAGGAAATGGAGGAAAATCCTCTTTTTGCTGTTTTAAATTTGAGAAGATCACTAACAGTATCAACAACGGACAATGTAACTTTCTCTAAAACAAATCTCAAAGAATTGTGGGGACAACAAGGTTGCTTGAATTCCTCCATTAACTTCCTGCTTTTGGTATCTTGTGTTGCTTCTTTCAAGTTATTTGTTAACGCAGCATATTTTAGAACATGTGCAAGGAGGAATTCACAGCTTTTATTATGGAAGTAGCAAAATACAGCTGTATTTTTTTCTCATACTTTTCTGTTGCATATTTTAGGTTTTGCCTTCTGCTTTTATAGTCTCTTCTTTTGGGGAGGTCGCATCTAATGAACGGATTTGAACCAGGTACCTGAGTGACATTTAAGGTTCCAAGTGTTATTTTATGTTTTCCTTCTGTCAGTGTATGTGGTATTCTTGTCCCTTTAGAAATGATCCCTGCAACTGCTGAAGCTTTTGTACAGATGGAGATTTATTAAAATGGGGAAAAAAAAGGATCATAGTCTTGGCTTTCTAATATAGTTCCTGTCTTTTTTCAGGGTTGTATGCAGCCAGATTAAGTCTTATATTCCCTTTCCTGCCTCATCAGGTGTCACTTACAGCTCACTGTTCTATGACATATCTCTTCCCTTTGTTTCAATGTAAAACATATAGTTTCGTTACCATTGGATTTCGCATTTTTTTTATAGGGGTGCACTGAAAGCAGTATGCATAGTGATGAACTGCAAAATAAATCAATTGGTCATCTAATTCCCTTTCCCAGGGACAGTGTGCTACCAAGCCTCTAAAATCAATTAGACAGTGATACATGCTGTGTGGTTGTCATTTGCAGAATTTGAAGCAAAAATAACAATAAATCAAAAATTTCACCTGTACTGACCCTTGTGTAATTGTACAGTGTAGTTCTTCTTACCTTGATTAACAGCCATCACAGCGACCATTTGGCCAGGTAATTGAAACCAGTAATAATGAAGCATTTTTTAAATTTACCATCTGTGTTCTCAAAAAAATAACACTTAAGGCTTTATAATACAGCAGTGTGTAGTTTCTGTTGAAAAAGCTATTAATTATATTCACAATTCAAAATGCATAATCAAAACTTTTCCTTCCATAAAACTTGGGAAATGCTGATGAACACAGTAGGTGAATAAATATGACTGTCTTCTATAGTGGCAGAGTAAGAATGTGTGTAAAAAACTGCAAATATTTTTTATCCTTTGGATTTCAGGCAAAGTATTTAGACTTGAATACAATGACAGTGGCTGGTTTTCTGTGTGTGATATGGTGAGATTTACTAACTCAGAAATATTTATAGTGGTAACAGATCTTCAAAGAATCATAAGCAATGCATTCTTTATCCAGAAGAACCCAGAAAGGTATAAAGAAGGAGCTGGTAGTTACAAGACATACTCTATGTCTTTTTCTGAAGCTGTAAAGCAAAATTCCACCCAGAGTGAGGAAGCTTCCAAAATGAAAGCCTTAGGAAGCTGATCCATGTAGAGCTCAAAGAAAAATATGTTAAGGGTAAGACACAGAAGAACTCCACAGACAGTAGGGATGATTGTCTGAGTGCCCAGTATGATGTAGGCTTGTTTTTAGGTACTAATCAGCTTTGATATAAGTT
This sequence comes from Mesitornis unicolor, assembly GCF_000695765.1. Taxonomy (NCBI): domain Eukaryota; kingdom Metazoa; phylum Chordata; class Aves; order Mesitornithiformes; family Mesitornithidae; genus Mesitornis; species Mesitornis unicolor. The sequence continues at coordinate 49,423 of NW_010163264.1, read as the reverse complement.
TCCAAATTTATCCTAGCCTTTTCTCAAGGACTGGGCATGCCTCTAGGTCAAAGATCTTATAACTTGAGAATGGAAAGATGAAGGACTAGTTGTCTACTCAGTTACTTTAGCGTTTTTGGAAACATTGTCTGTGGAAACTGAAAGGAAATTGATAGGTTCTTCTGTACTAAAGTAAAAGTTTATATGAGCTGCACTGGAAGGAATGTTACAGCAACTGAACAAGCCAGTTTATATAAACTATTATATAATAATATTTGTTAGTGCTATGTGGCCTTCTTTCTTGAATTGACACCATCTACCTTTTCTTTTCTCTCTGCTTTTCCTTAATCTGTTCTCTCAAAACACCTTGGATTTCCCTGTGCTCAGCTGATCTCAAGCAAGTTACTATCGCCTCCTTTTACAGAGGTTTCAACCCAATTCAGGGCACAGCAGGCAGAGCAAAGCTAACAGGCAGCTTCCTTCCTGCTGCCAAAATACATTATTTTAACAGCAGATAAACAATATTACAGCACACTATAGAAGCAAAACTTTATATGATTTACATTTTTATTATCACGTTAGTAAAAGCAAAAAGTCTCTGATAAGGTAAGCAGAGGTACAAGAAATGTGTGTGTGAAGATACGTGACTGACTGAACCCTAAGGGTAGGCTGTGACTCCCTGAATAAACCCCTACAATGGAAGAAGGCTCAGAAGAGATGAGCCTGTGAATGTCTCCCTGAGTTACCTGGACCGGCAGTGGGGGAGTGAATACATGGCTGAGCCCAGTATAGAGCATGAATAAGAAAAAAATTACAAAGGAATTTCAAAGTGAGCAATGCGCATGAGCGTCTTTCCAGCAACTGAAGACATTCAGCATCATGATAGAGAGTATATTATAGAGACTAGTAATGGGTATCACACTGATGTTGTGATTGAACTATGTATTGCAACTACTATTTTTTCCTAAGTGTAACTTACATTTGTATTATGATTTCAGTGTATTTTGTATCATTCTGCTAAATCAAAAATCCCATGTAAAATCCACAGTCTTTAAACAAGTAAATTTGATGTTCAAATTACACTTCCCACTAAGAATATCTAAAAGAACCTAGTCAGAGTATTGGACCCTGACAGGATAAGGGTAGAGGGAAGGCATCTAATAAAGTGTTGTGGTTTAGGGGTGGGCTGGCCACAAAACACTGGAGAGATGCTCTCTATTAACTCATTTTCCCACCCCAGGAGGGGAAGAGAAAGAGAATAAGGGAGAGAGACTTTACAGGTTGGAAAGGAAAACTAACAGATTTAATTAAACAATAATACTAATACTACAGGATAATAATGTAAATAGGGGAAATAATTAAATATATACAGATATGTACAAATATATATGTAAAACCAACATAAAATCCTCCCACCACCCTCCCCCCAATGACAACTATGTCACCAGAGACTCTGCAGAGCAAGCGACTGGAGAAGTCCCAGTCTGGACCCAGGAGCAGGTGGGAGCAGGAATCAGGAACTGGATTCAGGAACACATGGATCAGGATTAGAGGCAGACAAACTAGCAGAGTTCTGCTCAGACTTTGGCCACTGCAGCATGAAAAAAAAAAGGGCAGAGCAGGAGGGAAGAAAAACGTCGAGACCCTCATGATCCCTCAGCTTTATACTGACTATGATGTATGTGGGATGGAATACCTAGTTGGTCAGTTTTGGATCTGCTTCTCCCTGCAGGTGCAGATACAGCACCCACGGTGAGACAGTGGCCTTGACATTGTTTACATAACATACAAGCATTATCACTTGTAAAAGTACATACTGTCTGGATAACATGCCGTTAGTTTCAGCAAGTACAGCCACTTAGAAGAGACTGAGCTGAAAAGTAAGATCATTAAATAGAAAATTAGTTTTGTTTAGCTCAAACTGGGACATAAAACTATACAAAAAATATTAAAAAAAATAAAGGGCTATTAGTCACTTAAGAGCATGAGCTGCACTCTTCTGAGATGAATAAATAGGCAGATATTTTCCCCTTTCATGCACACTTTTTGTTTTGGAAAATTGTATGCAGTAATGATAATGTTATAGACTTGAGATTTTTGGAGACTAAGATCTTAGTGTCTGATACTGTCTCTTTGAGAGCTCAAGAACTTAGTGTTTTAATGAGAGGTCTAGAACATCAATGTCCTTTGTGGGCATTTATTTCATAGAATTAACTTCATCTTCTCCATTCCTAAGTAACAAGGACTGGAAAGATTTGCCAAAGTTGAGATTCTAATGTTATCCCATGTCTTAGGTCTTGAAACTTAAGGAAAGTCTATACTGAAGGAGCTGAAGATATACTTTGAAAGAATAAATTCATCTACTCACATATAAAAAGCCACTGCAGAATTACAGCATGTTATGAAAACTTGCATAGGTTTTGGCTGTTATGGTGTCTGTATCCAGATAATCCTTTTTCTGGCCCAGGACTGGCAGCTGCAGTTGACTGATACTTCTTATCAATCACAGTTAAAACAGTAAAATGATAAAATAAAATTAATAATAGTAATACATCCTTATTGGGAACTATTTATGTATGCTTTCTGTTGGTCAGACCTATAGGTTACAACAACTTCCTGCTACTAGCCAAATGGAACAAATTTCATTGAGACATGTGAAAAGGAAAGCTCTATAACCCATTACTTAACGTATTATGCATTGCTTTTCCATATGGAGAGAATCAACAAAATAGGTGGAGGCAGCTCTTTATTTCTGACAAGTTTTGGCTAAATTGCACTTTAAAATTATTTTTAGGACATTGAAGTACTAATATATTTATGCTTTGTGGAGTTCTTATACTGTCTGCAGAAAGGGTAATGAGAATTGGTGAGAAAAAACAGATCTAAGCAGGTGCTGAGATGGGGTTGCCAAATAGATTTTATTTTGATGCTGGATGAGCACAATACAAATTTTTCAGAAATCTAAAAAGATGCCCACTGATTGTATTTTATTTGTTTGTTTGTTATCAAGATTTTTTGAAGATGCTAGTTCTAATTCCAGTTAGTTTTGTGTCCACATGGTGGTATAGAATGAGGATAGCTGATTAAAATGACTGGTGATTAAAAAGTGGCTACGAAAATCAGAACTATATCTAAACCCTGCCCTCTTACTATTTAGTAAGATGAATGTTTTCTCAGCTTGTAATAAAAAGAGTTGTCAGCAGTTGAATGAAATGGGTTGGAGAAAATTTTAAGGCAGGTAGTCCATAGTCACCAAAATATTAGTAACCTCCACAAAATTTAGATCCAAAGGCTGCAAAACAACATTGCTTGGCGTGTTCTGTACTCAACATGATGTAGATGGATCTTTGCATTGGATGGATCTTTGTACTTGGGTTTACTAAGGGAAGGTGCATTTAAGCAGGAAGCAGGAAAGAGGTTTTCTGGAGACCAAGCAAGCCAAATCCTTTGGAAAATAAAAAATAGTTGCAATGGCTACACTGAGGTGCTAAATCTGTTGATATCACCTGCATAAAGCTATTAATGATGTTCAGAACACTCATTTATCTCTAAATAAGCATTTTTAACAAACACCTCCTCCATTACTGACTTTTAAGTCCCAGTTTTCAAGGGATGCATACAAAAAGATGAGCCTTGGAACTGAAAAGCCTTCCTTTATTTGCTTCTAAAATTCAGAAACCCACTTGAGTTATGGATTAAGGTTTGCATGCAGATGGCAAACCCTGACCTGTGGCACCACTAACAAGGTAAAAACATGAGGAGTTTCAGGATGCTGCAGATTACAAAAGGAGAGTGCTGTTTGTGCAGATGGCCCGCCCTGACCTATGGCATCACTAACAAGACAGTGACATGAAAATGTCAGTATACTGTAAACAACAGAATGGGGGAGTGCTAGCTTAACAAAATTAAGAACCAACACAGAAATGAACAGGGTAGCCATACTGTAAATACCAGGTCATGCTTAGAAAATAAATTGAACTGGGGCCACTGGGGAAGGGGGGACCACGAGCATGCTCTGTATTTCAGAGGAGATAGAGGTGGTATGGGGAAATTATTTGAGAGACAGGAGGAAAGGCACTATAGAGTTAAGCAAACCTTTTGGTCAGGATTGTTTAGGAGTCCCTGTTGAGCAGTTCTGTGTCTGATAAATGCAGCTTGGAGCAGGGCAATAAATTTGTTTTTACTCAAAAAATATTTGTGTATCATTTCTAAGGTTAAAGGGGGACCTGGGATGCT
>NW_010163264.1:0-45177 GCF_000695765.1 Mesitornis unicolor | reverse complement strand
CCTACAGCTGGCAAGGGAACAGGTAGAGGGGACTTCTTGTCATCCTAACATTTACTGATTTTATAATACCTTGTATTATAAAAATGTACCTTGTACCTTCAACTTAGACCTCAGTGTTCCCCAGGCAATCGTATGCCCATCTGTCTAATGTGTGAAAGATTCTTATCATCTGTCCCCGTATTAATATTTTTTCTCTTTCCTGCTGGTACTAATAATCTATTCTCTCAGATTAATTAATATAATCAAAGTAAGCTCTGAGCAGTTTTTCTCAATTAATATACAGCATTAGAAGTTTCTGTTTTTATTTCAGAGTTAGTGAAAGGTCTGTGCATTGAAAAGCAGTCTTTTTCTTGTTTATTTGATATTACAAGATTGCCTTTTCCCATGTATCTTGAGACATATATCCTGATTTAGATGTAATATTTGAAAGCACTCTTACTCAGCCCAACCTATGTGAACCTTTCTTCCTTCTAAGTTACTTAATATGTTAAGACATATGTTAACATGCTTCCTGTTCCTTAAGCGGAGTCCTAGTTTTCCTTCTTTCAGGTTTGCTTACACTTGTGGACAGTTTAGCACAGAACTGAAGTTTACAAAGATGGGAAATAAGGAATAGTTGTGTTAAATTTTGCTGTCAATGGAATTTACATCTTTATAGCTTATAAGGTAGTAACTAAGTAACATGCAGGTAAGAGAGCTCAGTGGGGGAGACCACAGGCTTTCAGACTCATGCTTGTCTAGAAGTGCTGCCAAGGGGCAATCTTGGAGTAAGCATCAGTTCTGGATCAAAAGATACTTTGGCACTACTGTTTGAACATACATAGCCTTGTTTTGCTACAGGAATTACAAGGGTTACAATTTAGTTACTTATTTTGCACAGCATAAGGAAATGTAGTATAAAGAAGATTTGTGTGGGAAAGATAATAAAGGATTTCTGTTAAAGGGTGTTCTAACAGGAGGCAGTGATGTAGGGAAGCAAGCAACTGCTTTAAAATGCTGGGAGGATAAAACTTCCAGATAGACTTGAAGTTACTGATAGATGAAAATAGGGAGGTAACAGATTCATGAAGCCTTTTGAAAATGCAGCATTTCTTTCACTATGGTATTGCTACTTGTCTTGAAACTTGTTTCTCAAGGATCAGTTTCAATGCCGCTTTTTGGATTTAGCAGTTTTTCCTCACACATTACCATGAGTTGCATTGTGCTGTGAAACAGGTCCTGGAGATTCAAACATGAGAAGGTTTGGTGTGTAATTTAAACAAAATACTTGTTCTGGTGTGAAAACTTTTACTGAATTTCTACAGAAGTTATTATGAATATTCTTGAGCCTCACTTTAAAAAAAAAACCCTTAGAAAAATGCTACATATTCGATTAAAAAAAAAAAGAATTAAAAAACAGCTCTGATGATTTCTAGGGTTACTTGTCTTCAGAACAGTACAATAATTTTTACATTCACTTTACCTAGTGAAAGAATATTGAGTGATCTTGGAAGCAAAAGAAACACCACATCACCTTCAAAAATTGTTCTGTCCACAAAATAAATTAATGTTAATAATCTTAATAATAACAAAATCAATATTTTCAGTTGAACTAATGTACGACCACTTGATTGTTGAGTAAAATGTATGGAATACAAGTCTTGAAAATTCACTTACTTCATAGACATACTAATCACATCCTAGCTGATGTGGCCTGCCTGTAGATGTTGGGCAGAATAAAATAGCTCTACTGGAGTAATAGCAACCATACAAAGTCATTTGTATATAGTAAACGAATGCAAACATTGAGTTTGCAGAGAAGACATTAGAAAATAAAAGTACCCTGCCACAGTAATTCACTCCATCCAAGCGAGTACATATAACTTTGTTCGTGTTGAGAATTAAAATGTATGGTATATGACTTTTTTTACACCTGTTGTTCTTTGAAATAGCAAAGAGAAGTGCCTGCTCTTTCCTGATCACCACCTAATAGGCACCTTTTCCTCCTTCTTCTGGCCTATATTCTTCCTTAACAGAAAGGAATGCTCGTGTTCTGTTTAACAAAATTGTCCATTAACCCATGTTAGTACAAAGCAGATGAGTATCCTCTTTGGTTTTCTTATAGGTCTTGGCTTCTGTCGCAATAAGTAGGGAAGAGATTGGATGCTTAATTGGGGTATGAATCCTGATGTCCTCCGATATTGTGGGTGGTCTGTGACAATGAACATCAGAGGACTCATTTTCATCACAGAACAAAATTAGCTATGTAATGTCTATTGTTCTCTGATTTCTCACTCATCATTCTAGAAATGTAATCCCAGGTGTCTCATTCCTATGCAAGCAGATGTGGAAGCTCATAAACTGAATTGCAACCTGAAGGAATGAGTTGTTATCAGATCTTTTGGTTGCCAGGGAAACTACATTCTCAGTCTGTGTATGTTTACAATAGCCTCTTTTCCAAAGCTGTCTAAATTTCATGTTGTGGCACTCAGGAACAGACTAAGGTAGAGAAATAGCAATATATGTCTACTAAATGTTATCATTGATTTCTTAGATAATATTTACAGAAATAGGTCATACATTCTGTCTCAGAGTATGTATGATTTTATCAGATATGTGACAAACCTGAGAAGTATTTAATATATGTTTTGATCCTTTTGGCTCCTTTCCTGTGCTCCACTTTCAAATCAGTCTCAATTAGAGTACAGTCAGGTATGGCCTGAATGTCTAAAGAGGTATTTCTCAAAAAAAAGTTGTTTCAGGAGAAACTGTATTTTTTCTCCTCCAAACATAATATGTATTTCCAAATTATGTTGTGGCTATTGAATCATTCTTCATCAATGGAGACACTATAGATCTAGGGAACTGTCCTTTATGTGACAGAATTTGAGAATTTCTTTCTAATAGTTCAAAATCTTAGATGATGGCATTATTATGTACACCATACCTACTCTGACTAGTATTTAGGGCTTTCATTAATGTACTAGTATCCTATTTTTCCTTGAGGATCATAATGTTAGATTTCAGACATTAAGAAATATCCAGTTTGCAGATGAAGATATCAGATTTTTTAAAAAATTATCTAAAAAAATAATTTTCAAAATCATCTCTCTAAAATGTATGTTCTCTATGAGACAACTAGAGTGACCAACTGCCTGACTTCACCATTTGTGAGTCAACGCAGTTCTCCAGATGCAGTACAGCAAAAGAGGCTCTCCTGTGCTGGTACATGGCATGCATCCAGGCTAATTCTAACAAATTTTCTTCACAGCATCAGCAGCAGCCTCACACACATTATTTCCTTCTGAACAGTGAAGTACAGAAACATTTGCTTTTTCCTCTTCAGTGAAGGCCTAGCATCACTACTTTTTTTTTAGCTTTTTTATAAAAAAAAAAGGTGCATTGTAGTTATAATGAGAGCTTGTAGGAGCTATCTGGAAGTAGTTTTTTTGTGCAGAGACTCAAAATGATCAGTAAAAACCCAGGTAGTGTAGCAGATCAATCAGAGAGAATCAAAGCAAAATTTAGCAATTTGGAGTCTTGATTAACAGGCAGAATAAGGAGCTACATGTGGTGCTTGTCACATTTTATTATGTTTCTTGGTGTTTGAGGGGAAAAGAAAAAAAACAAGATTTAATTTTTCTTCAAGAGTGTGTTGAGGTGGACAGTATTTGTATTGCATGAACAGGTGTAACTGTGACACAGCTCTGTTAGCACAAAGGAAGACCTTTAGTGAATCAATAGACACTTGTTCATCAGGAAATGAATGAATTATAAACCTACCAGCTGATCTGCCATTTGCTCATTTAAATTTGGAACCTGATACCCAGTAAACTGATTTATTACAAACAAACAAACAAACTGTAATTAGATGAATAATTGTTATGAGATTAATGGCTAGACCATAATAAAGCTGAAATTTCCAAGCTAGTGACCTAGGAGAACTATTATACAAACACGTCTTACTAAAATGTTATGCCAATATCTTTAAGACATTTGAAAAACTGAAGGAGTCTATAGAGGAGTTCTGTAGATACCAGTGTGGGAAGCATCTAGAAAGCAAAACTGAACCTTGTATTTTGGGTGCTTAAACATATTTGAAGCTTTATATTATGTGAACATTGACTTGTATTTGAATGGGGAAAGAAGCTTGCACAGAAGCTGAGAAGAGCTGCTGTGATGTTTTGCAGAAGCTGCTGATAAACAGAGCTCATATCTGTGCCATTAGGCTGGTTCTGTGATGGCTACAAAGAACCCTGTGGTCTAAGTGAAGCACAGATGAATGAAACGTTATTGCATGGTTTTAGCTCATGTTTTAAGGGAACTAAGAAGCTGACTTGAGATAGCTAAGCCAGTTGATATCAGAACTATAAAATTGCTCCGTGGACTGCACTGATTAAGAGAAATGGTAGTTTTATTTCTGTAATCTAAGCTGATGGTGAAAAAGAAAATTGTCATGCTCCAAATGGTTGACACTGAGCAACTATTCAGTACTTTGACTGTTGGGTAGTTGAGCCCATGCCACTTGCTACATTTGTGCACTGTGCTGCAACCTGTGTGTCCAGATAAGAGGCTTAATTTTCTGAACTTCAACTTGACTGAGCATCTGGCCCATTCAAAGGAAAAAAACCTAAATTCCATTTTTACATTCATATATCCCTTTTTTTTAAACTTTGTTTTCAGAGCTTATCGGTAACATCTCCCTACAACATTCCTCAAAATCAAAAGGTGTAGTGCATGAATAAATTTGCTATTCTTTGTTGGAGGTATGTCTTTTCAAACCACATTCCTGCATTGCTTTCCCACTTGCCCCCTTCCTCACTTTCGAAGTGGTTATTTGAGGTAAGTAAAACTCTTTACTAAGGCGACATTTCTTTCAAGTGGTGTACTGTAAAGAACATGATGTTATTAATGACTTAAAGTCTGGCACAGCTTGACACAGCTTTCTTCAATTTGTAGGTAAACATTTGCCATTCTGTTTTCAATCACCATGTAAGTTTTGCTTCGACTGCCTCATTTATCTTACATAACAAACTAGAGGAGTGAGAGCTTGAAGAAAGAAAGAGGGGGAAATGCCTTCTAGGAGTACTGATTTAATAAACAAAATAGTGTTTCTGAGCACTTCAAATTTATAAGCACTTGAGTGCACCTAATTTCCTGCCAAAATATGCATTTTCTATTCATAGAGGAATTGCATAGGCCAGCTGTCCGTTTGCCTCAGTGTCTTTTCTTCTTTAGTGAAATACATACTTCCCTTACATGCAGTCTGATGCTTGCAGTATGCATATCAGTGACTATACTATACTTTGTTTTGGTTTGTTCTGTTTTTTAATTAAATCTTCATTATTTTTAAGTGGACTATCTCCTTGCAGAAAGAAAATTGTTGTCAACTGCTTTATGCCATTTATGACTTATTTCAGATTTTTAATGTAGGCTTATTGACAAAAAAATTTCTATTGCTTTTATAATTTGGCAAACAAGTCTTAATCAAGTATTTAAAATTTGTCAACTAATTAATAATTTTCTAAAGTGACGTTTTATTAGAAGCAATTTGAGTCTATTACTAAGTCATACCCTGAAGTTAGCTAAAATATTACAATAACAAGATTAGGTAGCTGGGAAATTCTAGTAAAATCTTATTATTGTGAAGATTGTAGTTTCTGTCTAACATCTTTGTACAGTTTATACATTTTTGCACTCTGATTTTGTTTCACAGAAACACAACAAGGTATTTATTATCCAAGCTGGCCTAATAAAAACATTTCTGAGTTAAAAGGAAATTTCTGTTTCCTCTTGGGAGAAACCCCTGCAGCCTGCCATCCTAGGTTGAATGTCTTGGTCGTTTACCTCTCCTGCAGGGTACTGCAATTTCCTCTTTCTGCAATAGTGCTCTAATGGAGGTGTAAACTGGCTTTGCTACTGGCTTGTGAAAAAGAACAACAGTCCTTTGAACACTGAGGGTCTCATACAGTGTCCTGCAGATGTGAAAGCTTTACGTTAACTGCTAATCAGAGGCATGGTTTTCTTTCTGCTTATGATGAGTCCACCCTGAATCCAATCTGACAATTCAGAGTGGTGTTCCTGAAGTGTTGTGCAGGAGGTGAGTATGATGTATTGTCTATTTGTGGTCGAGAAGTCTGTTAATACCTTTCAGAACAACTGTTTTCTTTCCCAAGTTTGGAAAAACTATGATTATAATGACGATGAAATGTTTTGACAGATTGTAGGAATTGCATGGACGATTTCACCATGGAGATCAGATGGTCTGCAAATAGCCATCTGTATTACTTTTTAGGCCAGAATCCATTATAGAGTAACCATTGCTGTTCCGCTTTTGAAAGACATAATTTACCTTTTTGCATAGATGTGATTTTCAATTTTTTATCAATAAGCAAAAGGGAATGAATAAAACCTACCTGATAATCATCTGCCTACTGTCAAGCCTCAAATATATTTTATAATTACCAGCCAGAGGTGTAAAATAGAGCTACTATGTGTCTTCTGGTATTTATGCCAGATTAGATGCCTCTGTTTTGCTTTAAATAAAAATTTTAAACGTCAAGCTTTACTCTCAGAAATGACTATCTAATATACAGCATGTAACTCTTCAAAGAAGTATTTTCTGGAACCCTTGTTACCCCACCTACCATACAAAGCATCAGTCTGTACACTGTACCTTGTTCTCTGGTACAATGATACTTGATTGTTCTTTGCTCAGAATAAAAATCAAAAGAATGTTGTCATTCCAGAAGGAGATGTTCCTCTGTGATTTGAGTGTTCTTCCGGCTGGAATTCAACAGGAGTTTCTGGCTATAGATTTTGTTTGTAGGCATCAAATGGAAATTTTTCTATATACACTATATATGTTTCTATATATATAATCTTTACTAACAATAATAGCACTCTTTACACTTGTTATTTTCAGATGTTTACTAGTATACATGGGTTCGTGCCCTCATACGGGCACATATTAGTGCCACAACTGAATATTTTTGATTTAGAAGTTCACAACATAATATAGAATATAGCAATAAAGAACAAAATACAGTAATATTATATGTTATTTTATATTATTCAGGCACCACTTGCTTCATGTTCAGCACATACTTGATAATCTTTACAGAAATAAGTGTTTATTAGAATATGACTCAATTTAGCCACATTTTTTTCTTATGATCCTGCTTTCCTTTCATTACTGTTAGATGTTTTACGTACTAACCGACTTCACCTTTGTGTTACCACGTCACCTGATCCTGAAATGTTTTCTGCATTTAAAGGCACAGCTTTAAGGAATGCGTGCAAATCTGGTTAATCTTCATGGATATTTTTCTGCCTCCTTGAACTGACTAGGTTATCACACAAAACTGAAGAATTTGATATATTGTGACTTATCTTGTTATTTTATCAGGGTGGAGTGAATTGAGTATTGAGATATATTTCACTGACAAAACCAAGAAAAACTTTAATGTGCTTGGATGCATACTCTGCTTTATGTTAAATTAAGCTTCTGTATGATTTCCTGAGAATTTCAGTAAGAGTTGAGAGAACTATCTGGTTTCAAATAGGAAACAGAACATCTTACACTTGGGGGTAAGAAAATTCTTAAAGTAATTACAAGGTATAAACCTCAGCAAGTATTATTTCCAGGGAAAATGAGGATAAAAAAGACAATGAACAAAGTTGGTCATGAACTTAAGTTTAACCAAAAATTAGAAACAAGCTATGGTATCAATACTGTGTTCTGTCAGTTATTGTGTAGCATTGCCCTTGTGGATTTTTTTACAATTCGGTAACTGAAAGACTATTTACTTTTCAAATTAGTGACAAGTAAGCTTCTGCACACTTTCTAGACACTGCAGGACAAGTGTGTTCTGATGCTAACTTGCCATTAAAGGGCTAAAAGCATTAACCATCACACCAATCTCTGCCTGCAGAACTGGTGTGTCAAGACAGCTGGTAATAAGTATAAAATTATTGAGCAAATTGATCAGGTTTCCAAGGACTCCACGATCTGGCATGTTCTTTTCTGCTGTTTTGATAGTGACTGTTCCAGTTTTTGCAATTATTAGTTGAGTCAGTCTTGAATATTTTGATTTCAATTTGATCATATGAATAAAAAGTTTTCCGAGCAGGGCTTTATAGTGGAATACTGGTTTAGATCATCTAATTCTATGTAAAAAAAGATGTAAAATCTGTCTCTTATTTGCTTGTTACTTACAAAGGTCTTAAATTTCTTAAAAATTATCAAAAGATGTTAGTTGTTCTTAGCACTGTAGAATATTCTTCTGTGGAATGGCTACACATAAATTTGGGTATTAGAAGTCTGGCTTCAGTGAGACTTTGAACCGTGGTTTACTTTTGAGTCAGATAGGATAATATCAATGTACCCCAAAAGCACCCTGTCCTGCAAGGACCCCTTTTCATAGTGCTTTGTTCTTTATAGAAAATGTGGTGCAAGTTCCTTGTTTGAAGGAGGAAAATATTTTTGGCAGAGAGACTATAGTGTTGACCTAGGCAGATCAGAGAGCATGCTATTACCCTTGGAGGTTTTGCAGTGAAATGGTTAACTGAGTTGTTGAGGTTTCAGAAATGTTTGTGGTTAAAAGACAATGCAGCGTGGATATTCTTACCATTATTCTACTCTGGATGATGTAGAGTGATGAGAGATCACTTTGAGAAAATGGAAAACAATGATATTATTCAATGAACTGAAATGACTTTATGTGATACAGTAACTGTGTAAAGTGCTTTTTCCTTGAAAAGGTCTGAAGCTTGGAAGCAAAAGCTGGAGCAGCTCTAGCAGTCTATTTCTGTGCATACCCACTTCTGCACCTTTTGTGTTCCTCAGGGCATTTGGACTTATTTAAAAACAAAGCAAATCCATTCTACTGGGTTAAAATGGAGATGATTCACATCAGAGGCAGCTGATAGCCATTTTGCTACCATAAGCCACTGCCTTGTTGCAATATCAATGTATTGCGTGCATAGAGTAAATGTGCATGTTTAGTGATTATTTTTTCCTGTCTTGCATTGCTACATCTGAGTGAAAAGTGATGCTAGACATACTGAAATAGAATGCTTTTGGAACTCAGAGATTGTATGTAGAGCTCCAAAATTTCACTGGTTTAGAGTGGATCTAAAGCTAAATCCAAACTTATGGTGACAGTTTTCTTGTTTGAGGTGATTTATTTTGTAAATATTTTATTTTATGAGTATCTTCTAATGCCTGGAGAAAAAGAAAAGAGTCCTCCAGAGCTGTGCAATTCTTTAATGTGTTTTCTCAAGTATTTTACATTGACACTGAGAAGAATTAACTCTGGTTATAAATTCAATTAACTTCTAAATTTTCAAAATGGATAAGTTTTGGTTTGTTGGTTTTTTGATTTTTTAAAATTAATTTTTATTTCTTCTAGCAAAATGTCAAGAATAAATAATTAGAATGCATCTGACTTGGTTAACAATTCTCCTTGTTAGCTTCTGGATAAAGAATTCAGATGGTGAGGCTTGGGAGAATGAAATTAGAACTAAGAGCTCTCTCCCTGAAATTATTGTAGATTAGGATGGTCAAAGTAACCTAATAATTTCAATGCTTCACATTGTATTCAATACAGAAAAAAATAATCTGCATAAAATAATTTGTTTCTATAAAATATAACTGTATGTTTCTCAACTCCTAAATCTAAGAAAATGAAGGTAACAGTTCTTATGGTCAGAATAGTGAATGAAAAATGCCTTCTTTACCTTTTGTTTAGATTAGCTCAAACATGCAAAAATGTCCAGTGTAAATAAGCATTTTTCTCCATGTTTTTGTTTACTCCTTGAACCTGCTGCATTAATTAGGTGGATAGGCATTAAGTATCTTAGATAGTGGTGGAACTGGGACCGCCATCACAAAAAGACATTGGTAGTGTGTTTGTCTCCCATTCCATCCTGTGGAAATACAATGGATAAATGACACATCTCAAAGTATTTTCTTTCCCAATGTACATTTTAACAGCCAATGGGAGGTTTGGCACTGGCTGGGAAAAGAGGGATTTTGACTTACAGCTGGAGTGGATGGTTTGGGGAGTTAATCTGAATTTAGGTAAAAGTTGTTTAAAAACCTTGATGCATTTGGGATCATAGAAGTCACAGAAGTTGAAATGCTAGTGACAACAGTCTTTGTAGCTGCTGATGTAAGTACATCTGCATTGGGGAGATCTTGGACTAATTTTTCCCAGATTTGTCCACCTAATTCCGGTTCCTTCTTAGGGCAATAGGAGGGACCGTATGCAAAATGTAAACAGTCCTTGCATGCCATGTCCAAGCTGGTATCTTTTAGAATACAGTACTACTTCTGTACTCAGAAGTAAGCATTAAAAATTGTCCTGTCCTGAGGTCAACCCTATTCTGTCATCCTATTCTAAGATCAAATGAGCAGCTTAAGAACTTGAATTAAGTGATTTGAACTGAGATAACCTGATTTGAACTGACTGCATTTGTACTCCCACCACATGTCCAATCATGTATCAAATTTTAACAGACAGTGAAAACATTATAAGATAATTTTGTAATGCTGAAATTGCTGGAAGATTATTTTCATTTATTAAACTGGGAAAAAAAAAAACCAACCCTCAAGCCAACTGTGCAACCGTAAGACTGTTCTTTAGTATTTCTTCTTTTCTCTGGAAAATTGCGTATGACATAAGAATTACACTTTAGCTTTTGAAATGAAGTTTAGGAAAGAAGAAATGGAGGCTGGTCTCAGTGGAAATCAAAATATGAGTGTAGATAGCATGTGCTATGGCAGAGCAATTGGATTTTCAGCCTGGATTCTTGAGAGTTTTCTGCTTACAGTACCATAACAAGCTGCCAATTCTCCTTCTATTGTTTTTTTCCTTAAAATCATCCATGTATTTCATTCTTTCTCTTTGCCTCTACATTCTTGCTTTTTCTGTCAGCAAACAATGAAATGATAAATTTTGGGTGATCTTTTGATGCCAAAAGTGCTTCTTACATTCTGGTCTAGAAATGAATGCACCTATAAATATAAAAGTTTCTTAAAATTGACTCTAATCACTACTGAGAGGAGTTCTAGAAATAAATCTCTTCAGGATGCCAAGCTGCTTGATATGTTTTTCTTTCTCTAGCTGTGCACCAGAAAGTGTATACTTTGCAGATTAATTTCCCAGTATAAACAGGGTTATTGTATGTGGCGATGTAAGTAAGCATTATTTTCGATCTACAATAACAAAAAGGACATCTCCTCTATAGAGCTGCAGTAGTTGTATGAGGATAAGGAGAGAGCATGCTTGCTAATTGTAGCTATGACCTGGCTTGATGGCTCAGAATTTGACAACAATGGTTGACTAAAAAAAACATTATTGCTGTTTAACTCTTTTCTTCTACTACTCAAGATTTCCAAAACAGCACTTTTAATACATTAATTGAAAATAGGATATTATGTTCCTTCTGCTGCTTTGTTTCAATACTGTTTTTCTTCTCCAAATTGTTGGTAAAGATTTTCTTTTGGTTCACTGTGCAGAAGGGGGTATAATCCACTATTTAATAATTTTTATAGTGGAACCATATGGTGTTCCCAGCAGTTGATACTTAAAATACAACTTCAGACAGCTTTCTTGTCTTGGCCCCCAAATCCTTAGCATGATACTTCTGGCCAGTCTCTTAAATTGTCTCTGTTTCTATATTTGAAAATGGAGATAAAGGAAGATATCAACCATCCCACCTGGACTGTTCAACTTGGCTATCAATGTTTGTAGCTTACTTATATAACACATCAAACAAGCTCCCAGGAGTCTTAATTATTGTTATAATAAGATTTTAATAGTAATATTCCTACATTTGGAGGATAGTCATTGCAATACTGTAATAAAACACTCTTGGGGACCTAACTACATAACACTGCAGTTTGCTGTTATGCTGTTATGCAGCAAACTGGCAGCTTCTTAAATTATTAGTCATATGTCTCTGTTTCTATCAGCAAAAAGCCAAATATACTTTCAGGGTGGTCCTAACTACGGGGCATTGTTCTGTTTTCATGAAAGTCTATGTAAAAACGTTGTCTTAGCAAAAACCACATGTTGGTATTGAAGAGACTATTTTTCCAAGTATATTGTTCTTATTCTGTACTTAAAAACTGCGAAGCCAACAAATTTTGACATTAATTTACTATTACTACAATACATATGAATATTAATTATAATTTTAACACTTATAATAATAATAATGTAATAAAATAATTTAATATTCCCGTAAAGTACATCTTTCTCTAAGCATTCATTAACTATGCTCTCCTTCTCCATGTATTCCCTGGTTAATATTTATGAATCATCTTACACAGAGTGGTGCTCTTTCATCTTCAAGATCCAGGAAAGGAGGGTAAAAACAGAAGGGGAAAAGGGAATAACTACAATGAAGACTTCTGTGAAAGCACCAAGGACACAGTTGACAAATTTATTAATAGTTTGGAACTTTAGGAAGAACCTTCCATAAGAAAAACACTTTCTGATTCTGAAGAAATATTTTGATGGGAACATATTGATTTTTGTCTCTGCTCTTGGGAGAAACTGGCCAGCATGATTGTTTCTCAGTTTTCATGACATGCAGCTCCCTGTTGCTGTCAGGGGGGCAGAAGAGTCCTGCCAAAGCTCTCTGTTCCTTTGTGAAGCTGACTACACAGGGATCCAGTTCCTGACTTCTAGGCAACTTTCTCTTCAGCCTGCTCAGTTTCCCAAAGAGATGGCTCTTTAATGAGTTGGAGAGACCTGAGTGGCTCTTTCCATGATTCACTCACCCCATGTAACAAGTCATTTGCATCCCATTACATTTAGTCTCACTATAAAACTAGTGATTAGCTGAATTTCGTATCACTGAATTGTTTGTATAACTACTTCTGGAGTCCTATGACATGAAAAGTGTATGTGCTGAGACTCATAAACTGAGAGGTGATTAACGGCTCCTTTTCTCCACAGTTTGTCCAGAAGAAATACATCTGCCCCGTAGGAAAAGTGCCCTGGCAAGCTAACTGATAAGAGAGGCCAGTTACCCAGGCATATTCAAAAATACATCAGCACTTCACTAGCACTTTGTCAGGTGGCCTTACATTAGCAGGAGATTCATAAATCAATATCTTAATTACATTTATCAAGGGGACTATGGATTATAGGAAATCCTGATGGATATGTTACATTAAGTAGAATTCCAACAAAAAAATCTTCAAGTTAGAGGTTGTAGTCTGGGAGGCAATGCCAGAGTGATGTATATTTTCTGATTAATCAGATTTCAGATCTAAGAAACACAGAATCCCTCTTGCCGGCTAATAGCTAAATGATGCACAAAAAAGACTTCAGGAATGAACCCTAGAGGTAGATAATGAAGTGTGTTCTTGCTTGACTACTTCATGTTCTTTTCTCAAGTTAAGGAAGTTTGTTTCTTGATTCTCTGTGTTAGATAATAAAACACCTTTGTGGTTTTCCTTTGCATCTTTTCTGACATGACAGTGATTTATAGAAAATTGTCAAATAACAGGGTGCTCTCTGCTGGGAAAATGATGAGAAACACAGTCCTGCTCTTGGTGCAGCTAGGATTGGTGTATCTTGTGCTTTCAATGTCAAGCTGCAAGAAGAGCCTGGCTGTTTTGTCTCCTTGACTTCCCAGGGCAACTGAAGAAAGCAGGTAGCTGAGAAAGCTAGGTGGAAGCCCAAGGCACTGGGTAGCCACATAATCCTTCAGAAACCCCTCTGGATCCAGCCTCTGCTGTGCTGTGGGAGCTGCTATAGGTGCTGCTGGGGACCATGCTTTGTGTTGTGTCACCACCACTGTTGAGTACTTTTATCATGTCATGGGCAGTGTTTCCAGCCTCCAACCATGTTCCTTCCTGCACTAACTGCTGTGTCTCTTATTTGACATGTCTGTTAGCTGTGCACTCTGCCTACTAGTGCTATCCCTAGCACCAGTCAAATGGTTGCTGGAAACTTTTTAAACAGGAATTGGCTGAAGATGAAAGCACTCTTTGATCAGAGACAACGGTGAGGTCATTAGAAACTGCTAGAGTCTGTGAGGAGAAAAAGCCTGGGACAACTCCCCTTGCCCAGCAACAGCAGACACCTTGAACCTTGAAGAGATCCTTGTAGTCCTCTGACAATCACAGAAGTCCCCAAGAAGATGAAGAAGATCTAAAAGTTGAGCCTACAATTGACTGCCCAAACTGCTGCATCTCTTGGTTGCTCCTGTTTTGCTGTTTTTCCATGATGCTAGCTGACATCCTTGCAGTGTGATGGGATAGCTCTCTCAGCACCCTTGGATATCTTCCTTATGATACCCTGCAGTTAGGGGTCACCTGGTTTGCTGAAGAGGTCCCAGATTTGACCTTTCTTTCTCTTAGAGGAGATTTGGGATGATGCTCCAGTGCTTATACTCTGCAGCTGGGCTTAAGCAACTGATCAGCCTGAGAGTAGACCTTCTCCACCAAACTCCTGGGGCATTTTGCCTTCTCCATATCCTTTGTCACTGGGTTGCTTGCCCCATGAAGCAGCGGGTCCAGCTGTACCTGGACACTCTTTTGTATGCCAATGTTGCTTGGAAGTCAGAAGAGTCTTTCTTGTTGTCCTTATCATCCAGCCTAATATTGTATCTCCATATAGTGGGTTTTTTTCATCCTTCCAGAATATATATCTCTCCTGGCACTTTGTTGCCATCTACACAATCTGTGATCATGCATTTGATCCAGTCATCCAGATCCTGCGTCTTCTTTGTTCTGCTTGTCTGCCTCACACTCTTAGATCTGAAACTCTACAACCTTATAGTCACTGTGGTCTGTGTTGATTTCCCAGCAAATATTAGGGGGTAAAGTCCTTATAAGAAGCAAGTCCTGTAGACCTGAGGCCTGTTAGAGGTATTTGGAGAAGGTTTCATCCAGATCTGCCTGAATCAGTGATCTGTAGCAGACACCTACTATGAGGTCTCTGTTGTTGGTGGTCTTTTGGATTTTGACCCAAAGGCACTCTACCCATCACACACTGCATTCAAACTGCTCTTCTACAGAATGTAACCCCTTGTCCTCTTCTGATCTTTCTGTTTTTCCTGAGGATCTTTACCTAGCCATCCTGCAGGACTCACTTCCATCACATGAGCTTTCCCACCGAGTTTATTTCCAATGGCATTATAGTAACATGACTGTAGGTGGAGCTCCCCTTCTGGCTTGTTCCCCAAACTGCAGGTGGTGTTGCACAGACACTTGAGATGACACAGCATCTGCCCCTTGTCCCTCAGAGGAGTGCAGGAACCTTGCCCATGGCTCAGCTCCATGCATACTTTCAACTTGTCCCCTCTGGCCTTACTTGCCTCCAGGCTTCAGATAACAATTCACTTTAACTTGAGTTTTAAGCCTGCTCTGCTAAGTTAGCCGGCCCATTGAGAATGTCTTTGTGCCTTCTTTGTAAGCAGATTCCATCCCTTCCAGAAGCCTTTGAATTGTCTTTGAAGAGTATTCTGTGGTCATTGGGGCCAAAAAACCTGACTGTGACACAGATCATGAAGGCAGATGCTGGTTGAGTGATATGCCCCCTGCCTGCACCTTTGCACTGCACTGACAAGACTGAGAGAAGGAAATTTTAGTTCTGGTCCTCTTTTCTTTAGCCCTTAGGACTCTGTTGTCCTGCTTCTTCTTTTCTGGCTCATGTTTTGCAGAAGTGCTGGCATCTACACTGAAGAAGAGTAGAGGGCAGAAGCCTGTGGCTGGATCAGCTTTGGCAGTCTTTCCATGATGTGTCGGAATTTGGCTCTAGGTAAGCAGCAAACTTTCTGTGACTGGGTGTCAGGTCAGCAGATGGATGCCACAATGTCTTGCAGAAGGGAAGTCTTGTGATACTAACACCCTTTCCTTCTTCTCCCAGAAGACTTTGCCCTTTTAAGCAGAAGCTGTTGGCTTGGTTCTCTTTTCCAGGGACTCTTGTATGTTCTTCCCATCTTATGCCAGGATTCCCTACTTCTTCTTTATCTGAATTTTTCCAGGTGAGGGGTGAGCTGTTGCCTGTCAGAGACAATGCTCTCTAACCATTTTTTTTCAGATATTCTATAAGGAGGGTTTAATGTTTACATATTTGAGTTTGCAGGGCAAGGTTTTGGTAGTAAGGCAAGGCTACAGTAGTGGCTTCTGTGAGAAGCTGCTAGAAGCTTGCCCCATTCCCCCTACATGTGATAGAGCCCATGTCAGCTGGCTCCAAGATGAACCTGCTGCTGGCCAAGGCTGAGCCAGTCAGTAATGGTGGTAGTGCCACTGTGATAACATGTTTAAGAAGGAAAAAAAACCAATCCTGCACAACACCAGCTGTAGTCAGAAGAAAGGAGTAAGAATATGTGAGAGAAGCAACTCCGCAGACACCAAGGTCAGTGAAGAAGGAGGAGGTACCAGAGCAGAGATTCCTGCGGCAGCTGGTGGTGAAGACCACAGTGAGGCAGGCTGTCCCCCTGCAGCTCATAGGGGTTAACAGTGGAGTAGATATCCACCTGCAGTCTATGGAGGACCCTGCACTGAAGCAGGTGGATGCCCGAAGGAGACTGTGACCCCATGGAAACCCTGCACTGAAGTGGGATCCTGGCAGGACCTGGGACTCCAAGGAGTGGAGCCCACGTTGGAGCAGGCTTGCTGTCAAAACCTGTGACCTCATGAGGACCCACACTGGAGCAGTTTGGGAACAACCGTAGCCTGTAGGAAGGACTCATGGAGAAGTTCATGGAGAACTCTCTCTCATGGGAGGGACCTATTACAGATCTTTGTGTACTCACTGTACCAATGTTGGGTGTCCTCAGTCACTGGAAAGGATTATGTGGGTTGAAGTCAGAACAAACCTGCTGTTGTTTTTTTTTTCAAAAGCTGTTTTATAATTTGTCTGATTTTACACTCTATGTCAAAATAAGCCATGTACACACTTTGCTCACACACCAGGCTGGTCACACGCTAGGAAGACATTACTCTCTACTAATTACCTCAGGGAAGATCGATATAATTAATACAGCCATATATCCAAAACAAAGGTTACCCTCCAGTCCTCCTTGTGTTGAGATAAGCTCAGCTTTCTTTGTAATCGGTGGTCATTCTTTACATTCTTCCTCTTTGCACATAAACAAGGTCTAAGGCCTATCACAGCTATCACAGGGGAAAAGTACTAACTGCTAAGTAGTAGTGCAAGTATTTTAGTGTGTTGCATTTATTTAACTACCACCCAGTCCCAATGCCATGAAAAAAAAATAAGTTTGCTGTTGGGATATTATAGATTCGGCAGGTCCATGATAAATGACAGCAGTGAAAGGTACATTCTGCTTTTCTCTTCCTGCAAGCCTTTTCTTCTTTATGTGTCCTGCACTTTTTTTTTTTTCATTTTGTTTTTGGATGGTGTGTGCAATACTAAATGGGTACTTTTTACTGTTGCAGCAGTTATAGTCAGTGGAGTAGTGAGGATTTCATGAATTATAGATGACTGTTAGATCCAAGAATCTTAGATGAATAACAATATTATTGGATAAAATTCAAGTCAGAAATTTGTTCTAATAAATGAGCTTAAGCCCTCTTGTATCTGCCGAGAATGTGAAATACCATCTAAATACCAGCTAAGACAATCTAATGTTAAGAAAGCAGTCTACTAGAAAAAATGCAAAAAGGAATGCACACTTAATAGATAGAAGACGTTTTACAGCTGCTACATTGTACATTACTTCTGGCAGTGACGACACTGCAGTTAAAATTACTGTAGTCTTGTAATAGTTATTGCTGTGTCTCTTAACCTGAGATGAGGCTGCTCACATCTTAAGAAGTATTTAGAACCCACAGCTCAGTGCAAGGCATATTCTTAAGTATTCTTAAGTACTAATAGCTCTTTTGAGAAATATATTACAGAGCTCACTGAGATTTGGGTTGCTTGTGTTTGTTTTTGTAAAACCCTAGCTGTGCAAAACTAGGGATTGGATGTAGGATACTACTGTTTTCCAGGTAGACTTTGTGGAGGATGAAAAAAATCTGTAAGTCGTGACAGTCTGGTGACAGTGTGGGAGCATGAGAAGGGGGGACTGTTCGAATGAATCTGTGGCTCAAATGATGGGACTTCATAGGTGTGCGGATAATATACTGACAAGAAAACTAACACACAGAGCTATTAAGAGATCTCTTATCCATTGAATATTTTTAGGAAAATCTATAATCAAAGCTGGAAATCTTATCTGTTACTTTCACTTATTAGTCTCTACAGATTTTGTTATAATGTTGCAGATGTCTTGAATGAAGCAGAACAGAACAAAAAAAAAAAGGAAGATTTTTATAGGAAAATAACAAAGATCTGAAAAAATCATATGTATTTAAAATATCTCTATATGACTGTTACTAGGGAAATGGGTAAACATGAATGAAAGCTTTTCTGGATTCAGTTAGTGCTGGTCTGATCCCACATTTAATGCTTTCATGAATTTTGAATGGTTTCTATGGGAGAACTTGCCTCAAGGCTGTTTTACTCACCAAAGTGGCAACACGGTGTGCAAAACAACCCCCTGCCCATAACTGATAGCAGGAACAACAGCACTTTGAATTTATGCCTCTGGGGAAGTTATAATGGTTTCTCAGAGGATTTGTAGAAGCAACTTGTACTTGGCTTCTTGGCCTGACCATCTTCAAGTGGTATCACCCACTTCATCTTAAATTGGCCTTCTGGAAGACCCTGTGAATGTCATTTACTCAGTTTTTGTTCTACTACCCAATACATCTGGGATCTCTTTGCAGAAGGCTATTCTGGGTGAATTTTTGTATGTTATACACTGTACTTCTATAGATAAGAAATGACTCGCACCTCTTAACTGCAACAGCTGTTAGTTGGTCATAAAAAGCTTAAATGTATCTTCCTATATTGAAATCTTTACATATGCAAACTCATGACTACAGTTGCCAACAGAGTGCTTCGCAAAAATGGAACCACAGATAGCTTGCTCCGAAATGCCATCTTATGACTGTAGCCTTCCTTTCACCATGCAGCTGCCTGCTACACACTGTTCTTTGGCATCTTTAAAGTTGGCAGAATACTGCATCTGAATTCTCCAGTGTTACTGTTTTTACAATTGACTGCTGTACTTGCCACTGTCTGGCAGAGGTCTCTAACACCCGGGGCATTTCATTGTCATTATTATGAAATAATTGACACATTCTAGATAAAAATGTTGACGTGTGCGTGATGCTCGAAGCATAAGTCTTTGTTGGACAATCTGACTGCATGCACATTTTAATACTATCAGTGGTTTTGCACTGTTTTTGTAAGCGAGGCAAGTTACCTTGGTAGACGATTGAAACATCTGAGTACAAGTTTTTGTCAGTCTCCGCAGTGAGAATAGTTTAACTGACACATTTCCAAATCACATCTCAGAAGTTTTTCACTTTTTCTAGTTAGTTAAAACATTTAAAGAAGTATGATGAAAGCATCCTTTTGGTCAGTTGACTACTTAAATGCTGTATGAAGTATTTATTTTGAATGTTCATTTTTAGATTGAAGGATTGTTTCTGTTTTATAGGGAGGAATAATGTTATTATTACACTTACAAGTGTGTCTCCAACAGCATTAGTGAAATGGAGAATCAAAAGGAAGCTATTGCTGTCTTTTATATACATATGCTTTTTTCCTGAGGAAAATTGCTGCAGACATTCAAGAAAAAGGACTCCCTGAAAGAAACATGAACAGAGCAAGTACAGAAATTATTTTTTAATTCTTGATTACATGCAAATTCAAACAACTGTTCTAGAAAAGTATAGCAGTATATGCTAGCTCAAGTATTTTTCCCACGCAGACTTGATGAAAATATACCATTGTTGTTTTGTAGGTGAAATAATTGTGAACAAAGTGTGATGGCTGCCCTATTTGGAAGAAGGAGTTTTTGAGATACATGTATGTATAGCACAGATCTAAATATGAAAATAGACTTTGACATTAGCGTCTTTAAGGTTTTTGGTTTCTGGGGTGTTTTTGTTTGTTGGTTTGGTTTTGGTTTTTTCACACAAATAATTAGTAGGTTCATTATCTTATTATTATTAAGCTATTATTGAATTTTCCTAATATTTTCTGAAAGTCTGTAATATTTTCTTAACACAGCACTAGTCCAAGGATTTTTGGAGTGCTGTGGACATTGTATTGCATTGAACCTGGTGAAACATAATTATATCAGTCTTTGCACCGGCTTGATTTTTTTGTTGTAAATGTGTTTATACAATGCTATATAAGCTGACCTAGACATAGGATTTCACTTGAATGAGTTGTGGATATTATATGTTATTCTAAGTATAGTTATTTAATTTTTTTTTGGTGGAGACAGTAAATGCTGAAACTCTAATTTATAGCACTTAATCTCAATTTTATAACATTAATTTTTTTAATCCACTATGGAAAAAAAATATGTAAAATAAGTAGTTAATTTGTTTTTGCAGATTCATTTTGAAGAACTATTTTCAAGCCAGAATCCCTGTCTGTGCTAGATAGATATAGCAGTAATTTATTCCAGGATGTGTTCATGAAAATAAATGTAAAAGACCTTCTCACAATGTCTTTTTCAACCTTGGGATAAGTTAAATAAATTCCCTTAGTTGATCATAAACCATAAACTTGTGTAGCTTTGGTGATGTATGTTCTGTCAAAGAGCCAGGCTCCTCAGCAGTGAAATAATTATCCTGATCAATAAAGTAAATTAGGAATAAAAAACAGAGTATAAGAGGAAGACTCTGGATAGGACGGTGAATTATGTGCTGGAACTTTAGTTGTTTGATCTTGCTTTTATATAAAACCTGACAAAACTGAAAATAGAAATGCCAGGATTAGCTTCTGTTGAACAAATTTTATTTCTAATCTTAAATAAATAATCATTGTCAGTCAAACTCTAAAGTTTACACTCAAAAAAACTCCTGAAGTTTAATAGGACTTAATGTTGTGGTTCTGAAACGCTGTAGCCAGCATTGACAGCCTTCATAAGCTCCTTCCAAACTTGCAGCTAAAGTGCTGTGGTGTATCAGGTAGATATGTCAGAGGTAAGAAGCCTATGCTAGTAGAGTCCTATGACATGGTGTTGTTTTTGAATAGTTGATTAATAAAATAAGGGAGCCTGGAAAATAATGTTCTATTGGGTCAATTTGTGCCCACTGTAACACCTGCACATACAGGAGGAGGAGCTGCCTTCTCAGCCTACAGCAAGCATACCTTCCATCAGCTGCAAGAATGACATAGCCATATTTAAAACTGGTGATCGTGAGGAGAAAGTTACACACTTTAGTGGTTGAAGGATGTTTTAAGTTATTTGACTGTATCCTAAGAAAATTAAACACAAACACCCAGGAAGGATCAGAGGCACACTATCACCTAGTCAGTGAGCATTGAGAATACTCAATTGGTTCCTCCTACAGCCAGCCAAGAAGAGGGACTAGATCACTGCTTCTGGTGTGAAACCCACCAGGATGTCACAAGGACAGAAATACTCCCCCAAGAGCATCATTTAAACTGACAGAGGTTATTGAATACCGAGGGATAGCATTTACCATGGGAGGCAGGGGAAAGAGAAATTTGCAATAGAGTGGTGAAAATTTTGGGAGATTTTACAGAAGGCGATTTTGGGGATACGTGTAGTGTATTATGGGATGTTTAGGGGAAGGATTAAAGGCAGGGAAAAGGAGCAATCCAGGTTGGACTGGGGAGGAACAAGCATGTGAAAATAGAGGGAAGAAGAGGTCTGGTCATGTTACAGCAGCATGCTGGTCTGTGAACTTGTGTGACAGAGTTCTTGGGCTTGAACTGCAGTTTGTCCTATATTCTCATTCAATCCTACTTCTATGTTCTGTGAGAGTGCACTCTCTATCTACTGCATAAGTGTGTGTGAACACTAGCAAATGTCCAGTTAGACTAGCAGAGAAGTAGGGTGAGAGGTTTGAGTACCGTCCACTAGCTGGACCATTGGTCTGAGAGATTTGAGGGTATAAGGGTCAGCAACTGCAGGACACCAGGGTGTGGGTTCCAACCACTGAGTTGACTGTGTCCAGCGCTGAGAGTTGCATACATGTGTATGTGTGTGTGTTGCAGCTAGAAAACTCCAATCTTGCTCAGCTGGAGAGGAAAAACAGGATCAAGTTATCAATTATTAATGTTTATGTGAGTCCTGTGTTTGTGTGGGTGCAAGTAAAGGCACTTCTCTCTGTCTCAATCTGTGTGGCTGGTCATATGTATTTCTTGTGGCGTGTGTGTGTGTGTTTGCACCTATTGGGAATACATGCTCAGCCTAACTACAGCCTGGAGACAGAACTGCATCAGCCTCGCTGGGACAGGAGAAATCCCCTGGGCCTAGTCCCCAGTGGGTATAGTTATCTGCAACAGAATATTTGACACATTAAAGAAAGGTAGAACAGAGAAATGAATGGAATAATATTTCATATATATTCCACAGAGCGGTCAGAGAAGTTCTGTGAGAACATTGTTAAAATTTGGAAATGTATATTGCAGCCAAGCACTGTCATCCTGCACATTATAGACAGTGAAAAAACCCTTCCTCTTCCCAAAACAGCTGCATAACAACATCATTCACTCCTTCGTTATGGTGTATTAAAAACTTGCAGCTTGAAAAAGCTTCTGAAATGTGGTAAGGGGCCAAAGTCAGAGAGATGTTGGGCAGGGTATGCACAGCAGGAGTGAAGGCTGGTAGAGCTTACAGGGAGCCTGCGGTCAAGCTTCAGTTTCATAGGTATGATCAATGAATGTGTATCAAGGTAAGGAATGGGGAAAATGAGAATAAGTTAGAAGACTGCTGATGGAAAAGAATGTGTTCTTGTTCCCATTAAAACTAATAGGATCAGAAGCTATCCTTAAAACAGAGAAGGTGACATACTTTTTTGAAAATAATGACCAAAAAGGGTGAAATAACTGAATGCAGCACTTTAGACACAGGCAATTTTTTTCCTTGACGTTTCAGTGGGAAATGAAATTAAACAAGGCATTACATTAGTCCTAATTCTGTAATTTTTTCCCAATATGTGGTGGATTATGCTAAGAAGCTGAAAACTAAATCAATCAAGGAAAGTGGGTAAGTGTTGTTAAGTCTGTATGTAAGGGATTATCATCAATAACAAGGAAGATAATTGACAGAAATATTTGTGTATTGATATTTAAAAACAGAGATGTGGAAAACACAGTCAATCTCTAAAACAGTTGTGGAAAAAAAAAAGAATAACAGGAATGCTCTATGTTCTATGTTTAGAAGCAAAATTTCTTAAAACCATGTGTGTGTGATAGATTTATAGGTCCATGAAAGATCACAGCATTGCTATACTGAGATGTCTTTTCAGGTCTTGATACTTGACTGCTATCTCATTACAGTTTCTATGTTGAAGCCATAGTGATTACAGGCTTTTTTGTTACTGAATTAAAAACAAGCCACAAAAACTCCAAACAAACAAATCTATACTCCTGATAATATGCTAATATCAAGTGTATGATGATACACTTTTCGATGCCTGAACAGAGACTGCAGAAAGATTTTGAATGCCAAAGTCTAAATTAAAGTACTGTCTACTGACTTTCACATTGTTAATATCAGAAAAATGTATAGTTGTAATAACTATGCTTCAGTAAGGTAACTTGCTCATATTAAGCAATTGATTTTTACTTTACATGGAAAATTCCATGGTTTCCCTCTTTTCCCAATTTTAACTGTAGACTGCTTCCAAATACCAAAATTTTAACTGAGCCATACATTCAAATGCAGTAAATCAGCACTCGTATTTGGGCAAACATGTAGCAAAGCACTGTCTGTTTCTAAATAGGTGGGGTTTTGTGGTCACTTTAAAATGCATGTACGTTTCAGTTAATCTAATAATTTCTATTGTTTTCAGAAATATGAATATGTTTTCCAAACCTTCACAGTGTTACTTGAGGAATATGTTATAAGCTTGTATTAAATATTAAGTCTGGAGTATAGATTTGCCACATTTAATAATTTTAACCATCTGAGAAGTAAATTGATTGGCCAAATAAGATGTTCTAGATTGACAATTTCAGGTTTTAAATGTTTGTTGTGAACAAAACAGCCCATTCATAATGACTTAAAGCTTTCTTGTTATATGGAAAAGTTGACGTTAGAAAAAAAAGAAGATAAGAGCAGATGGAAAAATTTCTCTGTCTATTTTCTTCAGTGTGAGTAATGTTTAAGAAAGGTGAAGTAAACATTTTGATAGCTCTTCCTTTTATTCTGTAATTGTCTTTTGTCACTTTCAATATACATAAGTTTACTGTACAAGTAGAAGGAGCAGCAAACATTTGCTGTACCATTGCAAACACTTGAGGACACCCTCAATTTATACTGAGTTGAAGAGCCATTCACTAAGATTAATGCATCTTTTTAGGACTAGATTTAGAAAACAAAACAACTGGAGCTGAATACTGGAAACCCACACTGTATGCATTAAAAGAATTTACCTGGATTAAATTTAGTCTGGTCCCAGGGACTGAATGTACATTAAAGATTGCCTGGTTAGATGGGGCTTTGAGCAAGCTGGTCTACTGGAAGGTGTTCCTGGCAGGGGGGGATGGACTAGATAATCACTAAAGTCCCTTCCAACCCAAACCATTGTATGATTCTGTGATTGAGTCTATGATTTAACTGTTTCTGGTTCAGCCTCATCTGAAAGAAGTGCTGTGCTTAGAGGCTGCTCCACAGGGAACCAGAGCACAGCAAGTGGGGACAGTCAGAAGATCTGTTTCAAAAGCACGATCCTGAACTGATCTGAAATGATAAAGTAAACACACTCTTAGAGTACCTGTGTCCCACTGGACTTTCTCTGAAATGCTTCATCTAAGGTCAATGTCCCTTGAAGACATTTTTTTTCTGTGAGATGGACAGCCAGACTGTTTTGCACTGAACTAACATTTCCTGTCCAGTCCTAAACTATCACAGCTTCCAATTGCCATACAGGTGAGATCCATTTTACCAACTTTTAGTTGAATAAAATTAATTTTCTAATATCAGAGTCATCCAGATTCCACTGTCTGCTAGAGAGAAACACACCTCCAGATGGAGATCTGTTTTACTTGTTTTCAGATGGAAAACATCACTCTGAAAGTGTTGCTTTCTCCATAGGATAGAGGGCGAACTTAACCCTGAAGACATATAAGTTTATAAGGGTAGAACAAGATGAAAATAGTACTAATTCATCTGAGCCAGTTTTGGACTCCTTACCTATCATGAAATGCTTAAGCTGCAAGTTAATCTCTGTCCTCTTCCTTTGCCAGCAACCCACACCCCCAGATCTCTATCTGCACGGCTGCTTTCCAGACTCTCATTGCCCAATTTGTATGTATAAACAGGATTACTCTATCCCAGATGGAGAATCTAAGAATCTGGCACTTGCTCTTGTTAAATGTCATGTGGTTGGTGACTGCCCAGCTCTCTAGTCTATCTAGATCTCTCTGTAATGCCTTTCTGCTCTCAATGGACTCCACACCTCCTCTTAATTTAGTAACACTCTAATAGATATTATAAGGAAAAATCTGAAGACTCTTTTACAAACTCTGGCTTGCATACTAAAACATAATTTAAAAAATACATCATATATGGATTTACATTTGGGAGCAAGGGGAGGCACAGCTTCAGTTATGTGCATCATAAGCAGAACTTACTGAATGGTGAAAGATGCATCCTACCTTCCATCCCCGCCCTAGACCCAGAATTACAGTTGCTATAGGGGTTTCTGGTGTCTTGCTGATAACAGCCTCTTCAGAATAATGATTTGTATTATATTGTCTTCCATAGCAACTTTGTGTCTGATATTGAATATGCTTGCTTAGTGAGAGCATATTAGCTATTTCTATTAAAAAATATAACCCCATGAAATATAATTTGTGATAAAAGATGGATTATGTCAAAGGTAGAACCTTTTATTTTCCTTTGAATGATATACCACTTGTTCTCTTTGATTATCTACAGCTCTTAATGTGAAGCTGAAACTACCAGCCACACAAAAAGAAAAGCTATGACTTTGCATAATGGTCAGGAGCACTATGACAGTGATTATTAAAGGACTTGACTAATAAGAGAAAAGTCACATATTTACTATCTGTGTAGTTAGTTAGGGAGCTGTTGTGGAACTGCCATGTCTCAACTGCAGGGATGACTGTACGGGGTGGTGAAGGCTGTGCAAGAATCGAGCTAAGAAGCCTAAAAATGTGCAAGAACAATTAATTACAGGCCACATTATTCGAGTGGGCATCCCAGAGGTACAGGTACACTCAGCACACATGATAAAAGTATCAGAATGTATTAGAACTGAGATTAGTGATCGATTATAGCTTTAATTGTATTTTACACAATAATTACTCTTTGAAGATTTCCCCTACCTCCTTACTTTTTTTTTATATTTAAACATATGTAAATTGACCATTTTGGCCTTTTTTTTTGCTTTGTGTTGAGGTGCTTCCCACAACGCCTCACTTCAGAAACCTAATGGTGATGCTGGCTACATTCCTTGCAGTAAAGTAACAGGATACAAGCATATTTCTGAGCTATACACAAACTTGACAAAATGACTACATTTCTCACCTATAATCAAAACAACTTAATTAAACATTTTAGAAACCACACGGGGTTTGAATAGCTAGTGGAACAATTTTATGCTTGGTTCTATTAACTCCTTGATAATAATTATTTAATCTGCAGAATGGAACCAGGGAGAGAAACTAAATGCCAAGTGTTGTTCTGCCTTTTTCATATATTTCCACAGTTAAAGGATGCAACACTTACTATGATCTTTGGCTCTATCAGAACAAGCAGCCAGATGGCCATTAGTCTATGTTAACTTGAGAGGGGAGCAGCAGAGATCAGCTTTCAATGTCTGAGAGCTCTCAGAGCTTTTCCTTTCTGAGCAAAAATAAAGAAAAAAGGAAGGAAAGAAGGAAATAAAGAAAGAAAGAAAGAAAGAGGGAAAGAAAGAAAAAAGGAGAGAAAGAAGGGGGAAAACACTATTTAAAAAAAAAAGGCTTTCACAGTGATGGTAATGCTTGTTTTGCTGGCAATGACAACTGAAAAAAAGAATGGGATGATGCTTGAACTGTGAGAACCATGACATGCAAACTATACTTTGACATTGTTCCATTTTCTAAAAAACTCCATAGGAGAGTGTAGAAAATTGATTTTTTATTATAGTTTCAAACAAATGTTTAGAGATAGATGTTCAGATAGAAATCTACTAAAGGCATGCTCATAGAAATCATAGTTTTTTAATGGCAGGAAGGGAAACAGTTATACACTTCTTTTTGTTCTTTCACTATTGAGACTTTTCTCTTGGGCTGTAGAAGAAATGTCTTTCTCTTTCCAGAATGACTTCTACGTTTCTACTGAATAACGGTTGTACATTGCTATTACAGATATGGTTGTCTTTCTTGGGGTGCTTAGTCACAGTTTTTGATCCTGAGCTGGGGGAATGTATGGGCTTTTACAGGTTAGACAAAATCACAGCTGAAATTTGTACTGGATAAGCCCTTTCCAACAGGTGTATGACCTGTTGATTTACTAATGGTGCTCATTTATAGTAGTTCTTGTACTGCAATGAATGATACAGGTTTTTTTACATTAGTCGAAACAAAGTTACAGAGTGCTTATGTATATCTATATAAAAAAATTATTTATTATATATACAAACTTTATTTATTATATATACATATATATGCGTGTGTGCATGTGTGAGAAACTCTTTTCCAGTCTTAGGCTTTTCCTTGCTTTGTTGATAGTTCTGCATTTTACACCTGGTAATTGTTAAGATGATTTCATGACTGATGCATGAATGTGCAATGTGCTTTTTCATTTTTATTTTTTTTTTTGTGAAGGAATGGGACACATCATCAATTTGGGTTCTACTTAACTTATTTCCAAGGTTGCATTTAGTGAATGAATTTTTCTTCTTACATAGTGCAATCCAGCAAAAACCTGAAATTGTATCCAATGCTGATATGCAGTAGCTATTGAAACTATAATAATGATGTAAAAATATTTTTTATGTTTTTTTCCGCCCTCCCCGATTTCTTTGTCATCTTTCTACCAGCTACTATTTTCTCAGCTTGACTTGCTGGCATTCTCAGTGCACACATCTTCCACAAATGGAACTTGGCATCCTACAGCCACTCAGTTTGATAGGAGAACAAAGTGATACCCATGACAGCAGTCATCCCTAGAAAAATGAAGCAAACAGGTATGGCTTCTTGGCTGGTGAAACTTTGCAATTTCATCTCATGTCAAGAGCTTACTGCAGTATGTCAGCTCTAGATTTGGACCATAATAAGGTACAGAAACAGATACTTTCTCTACAGTTACTGTCATTTAATTCTTGAAACTGCAGCAAATTTCCTGAGTTTCGCGTCCTCACTGATGGGATAGCATGTTAAGAAAGCCACTAGTGTTTCATAAAATGAGCACTTGGATTTTGTCAGTTGCCTGCAAGAGTAATTTGTGTGGGTTTTTTTCATATTTCTTTCTAAATACAGAAAGGTCACTGAATATAACCATTTTGATGTGAAATGCTGCGTTTTAATCTATCAACAGCTAGGGAAGGCTGAATGCCACTTTTCTTATTTCGCAAATCACGATCACAGCTGTCATATCTTATGCAGTAACACTCCTTTGCTTACCTTTTACAAGAAGGATCAAAGTATGTTGGAAGGAGAATTGGATCCTTTTTTTAAGATGAGGTAATTTGAAATATGTGGATGTTGCTTTTAGGATGTTGGAAGCTAACTTTTTAGCTGTATTCTGATGGGATTTAGGATGTTTTTTTACAGGACAGGTGAAGACTTTCTGTCTTCTGAGTTGGATGCAGTCTGTGACTTTTTGTGTTTAACTTTTAAGAAGGTAATTTTGTGTGCGTAGGGAGAGGCCTGTTATTTCTGAGAGTGAAAGCTCTAAGGTAAGCCTGCAGAAGTTGTGTGAAAGGACTGTTTAATACATAAATAGTAAAAGGATACCTGCCCCATTTGAGATTTTCATTTCCCAAACATTTCATAGTTACATCAGAAAACTTAATATATCTGGATAATCATATATCATAGTATATCCAGAAGGGGTCACTTGAAAAACTTTTTTTCTTTTTTTTCTTAAGAAATTATTTGTCTTATTTCTAATAATTCTAGTTGCTTGTAAAACTTAAAAGCTTTGCACATGTATCTGGCTGGAAATGATTTCATTTTGTATACTTGATGTCAAACAAAGTTTTGCCAGGGACAGGTTTCTGTTAAATTCTTCAGCCTTTGAGGTAAAGTCATATACTATTGCTTGTTAGATAAGATTCCTTATTCAGTGTCTGCTCTTTTGCTACCTTTCACCAAAGTGTTTAAAAAGAAAAAAATGTAGACAACAAATTTACAAATGATACAATTGCAAATCATTCTAGGTTTCCTTCACATGTATATAAATGCAGAAACTTCCAAATAATGGAAAGATTTTTCTTAAAGATGCTTAGTTACTCTCAATTTTGCTTCCTTCACTGCCAGGCAAACAATTTATTGTTCTACCAGACCTGGTTTTAATTTTCTTTTTTTTTTTCACTTGACTAACAACCTTGCAGTAACATAAATATTGCAAGACTGCTTCATAACTATCGAGCTTTTGAACTAACTGTCACGGAATCGCACCAAAATGGCTACACGCACACAAATAATGAACTCAAACAAGCTTTAATCTGCAACTGAAATGAAGCAGACAAAACTTCATTCACCAAAACAACACTCCACTGACATTTAACAAATACAGGTTCGATATCCTGGTTGGGAATATTACCAGACACGGCTGAGTTAAGAATTCTTAAGTTTTGGCCAAACGATCCAAAATGTGCGCTCACTCACTCACCAAAAAGGGAGGGCTCTCAATCTCGAGAAGTTACCTTAAGTGGCTTCCCAACTCAAGGGAAGAGTCCCTGACTGCAGACCCGCTGCTCCGAGGAGGACCGACTCAAATGAGTCCTCCGGCGGGGCCCCATTTATACCCTGGTCAAATCTGATCTGTGGTCAATACATGGCCGTGTCACCCTCTACTGGCTGAGGACCCCAACTTTCCTGCCTTTGACCCCCACTGTGTGGAGCAGACATGAGCTGTGAGGGGGGAGGCAGTCCTGGCGCCACCAGGGCCAGAAACTTTAGCACTGTCTTTGTTGGGTCTTTCTCAGGTCTTTAGTAGGGTGGGTGCACCTACCATACTAACACAGAATTTGACAAGAGTTCTTTAATTGCCCAGGACCAAATGGTAGACTTAATCTTTACATGCACATTTTTCTAATAGTTCCCAAGGAGGCTTGAACATGAAAACCTTTGCCTCTCTGCTTAGACTGAGTGAGAGATCTCTTCTTAATATAAAATTTGGCAAAGTGTCCTAGTATTTGAAAGTGATGGAATACCAGAAGTGGAACTGTGATACCAGGAGATTGTGTAGATTCAGTTTTCACATATTTTGACATGAGTAGGTTTTTATTTGTTTGTTTAATTTTTGTGCTCTTGTGCAATACTGTTGTAACATTGATACTGATAGTTTAGGAGATAACTAATTTTTAATTTTGGTTCCCTTCCTGAGGACTTCCTCTCTTACTGTTGCAAAAGTTACTGGTATGTAAAGATACAACTGGTGAAATGGAGGCAGACATGTTCCTTCCACTGGAAGCAGAAGGGTGTATTTTCACAGGAAATAGTTCAGTAATAGTGCTGTAGCTCTCCAATCACTTAGAGAGATGAACCACAGTCAATACCATTATAATATTTATAGATTGGTATATTATGAAAACACTGACATTTGCAAATATTTATTTATTTATTTATTTTTAGGAAAATGTAAGGGACTGTGAATTACACAACAGTTTTCCTGAAATTTGAGGAATATTAAGTAAAACTGTATGAGAGAGATTTAGGAGGTTAGTTCCTTGCTTACATAAATTATTCTTCCTAATATAGACATAGTGAAAGTAATCTATTTTCCCAGTTTCTTTCCTTTCCCATGTCCTCCTATCTTTCTGTGCACAACACTGGAGACAATATCCTTTCAATATTTTTGTTTTTCCTGGCTTGAAATTCTGTCTATTCATTCTCAGTCTCATTTCTGTGAAATAAATTGTTTAAAATGAAAAAAACCCCAACAAACAACAAACCAACACAAAATGGAAACAAATAGAGCCTTCTGTCCAGCGAATGGTACAACTGATATGATGAAGCAGCAACCATTAGTGTATTGTAGAGAGATAGCTAGGGTAATAATAATTTAAAACAGATCTCCTGTAACTGCGGTCCAGGTGACCATGCCCTTGGGCAGGATTATCCATTTAGTTTAAAATATCTGTAAGGTAACTTTCCAGAGATACTTCAGTAGTGTTAGTCCTGCTGTGGGGCCCTTTGCTCCCTAATGGTGTCGACTGCTTCCTAAATGTCAGTGCAGTGTTTGGCTGCTGCCTGTACTTTGATTCCGTACAGCATTACTCTATAAAAGCTAAAGGTTACTGTTCTACTGGTGGAAAGTGTCTCAATGATTTGCAAGAGCAAAGCTAAAATCATAAAATGAAGGAACTCAATAGATCAGGGGATACACTAAGACATACTGATATAAAATTAATCAAAAAACCCCATTCCAGTCCCTGCTCCCCCTCTCCACCAACTTAAAGGTTGGGAAAAATAGAGGAAACAACAGGGAAGTCGTTTCTTTATGAGACAGATGACATTTTAAATGTTTTGAAGATACAGCTATGTATTCATGTGGCAGGATATAACTTCCTGCAACTTTTCTGTGTCTTGTAGTTAAATTACTAGCACTGGATTTGTGCAGATAGCTAAAGATTTTGTGTGTGTGTGTGTGTGGCTTTTTGTTTGTTTGTTTTCCTAGCCTGAGTATTTTATGTTATTGCACAGGAATTGCAAGTTCATTAATGCAAAAATTAGCTGAGGCACTGAGAACTGTTTCAGGAACTATTTTAGTGCATGCATGTCTGATCATGGCAAAAGAAAATACACTTCAAACTCTGCAACAAGCAACCATATGGAATAATAGCTGTAGGGGTCTGCAAGAGAAATGGTGTTACATATCTGAAGTTTTCTTTTCAGATTTTCAGCTCATTTATATTAAGCTATAACTCCTTAAGGAGTAGGAAGTTAGAACTGGGGTGTCTGGTATAAATCTGAGGCAAAGCTGCCAGAGGCTGAAGGGAAGAACAGTTGTTCCTTGTAAAAGATAGTCAAGTATCAATATTGAATATTCAAATTTCAATATTGGATGAAGAAAGAACTTGGCTCCCTTGCCTCTGGTCATCTGTGTCAGTAGCAGTTAAAATATTGTACTAACTTGTACTAATGCATCCATAAATGTTGGCTTAAAAACCTTTCCTTGGCAGTGGTCTTTTGAAGTTTAATATGAAACTTTCAAATTATTGAAGAAATAAAAGAAACCCTTTAACTACTGAAGTCTAGAGTAATCTAATTGACAGCATCAGACAGGTGAGATATTTCCTGTATATACTTTCATGATTAAAGAAGGAAAGAAAAAAAATATTGCTCTCTTTTAAATTGCCCCATTAGCTTCTAATGCTTTAATACTGTTGTGGTTTAACACTGCAAGCATCTAAAGACATGAAGTTTGCTTGCTCAGATCCCCCCAATTTCCTGGTGGAATGGGGAAGAGAATCAGAAGACTAAAAATAAAGAACTCGTCAGTTGAGAGAAAGACTATTTAATAACTAAACCAACCCAAACTTAAATAATAATCATGCCAATTAATTGTAACAAGAATGGGAACAACGATAATAAAGCAATCAAAGTTATACTCTGCTCACAAACAGCAGCTACTGCCAACGACAATGTGATGGGAGGGGTAAGCCTTAGGAACAGAGATGGGCTGCTATCATGAAGGAGAAGGGAAGAGACTGAAGGAGAAGCAGGAAGGATTGGAGGGTTGAAGTGGTTGTCCCCTGCAAGCTCCCCGATTTATAGTGAGTGTGATGTTTATGGGATAGAATACATCTGTATTGGTCAGCTTGAATCATACCCAGATCATCTGTCCTGAGTCACCTACCCCAGAGAGTCCCAGGCTTTTCCTCCCCACCTTCCTCTTGTGCAGAAAGAAGGGAAAAAAGCAAACAAAATGAACTGTAGCCACAGGTGCAGGCAAATCCTTCAGAAATGTAAATATCTGCCAGTGAAAAAGAAAACAATATTCTTATCAGCTTCATAAGGAAAATAACTTTATCCCAGCCAAAATTATAATGTCAACTTGTGCTCATTAAAGCTCAAGCAGTGCTTTCTCAAAAATCCAACTCTGCCTGAAGCCTTAAAAGCACTATTTTGACCCAGGAAAATCAGGAAAAATACTGTACACAATTGCCTATAGCATAAAAAATTACTACATCATCTTTTATTCTGTAAACATACACATAGTTGTGGACTGCTTGGCATGAATATCACTAATACAGGAAGTTGCATATAAGCGACAATTTTTGATTCTAAGTTTTCTGCTGTACATGGGATGTAGGTGGCATTGCTTTTAGGTACAGATTGTCTGTCAAGCTGAGCTTCCTTCCACGAAGTCCCTCTGCATACTTTAATGCATACTTAATAAGGCAAATCATCTAGTGTCTGACAGGCTACCTGTGCTGTGATAATCTGTGCAAGACAGCTTCTTGTTTCCCTTCCTTTGCTCATTTACTATTCTGTCTCAGTGACTGAACACAAACCTCCCAGATCGCTGCAGCTCAAATATAGTCAGCCACTTTAATGATCTGACTAATGCTCAGCTACAAGAAACATGAGGATAAACATCCTCTGCCAAGAGAATCACCATAAGCACCTATTGTACATGGATGTGAGCTAAGCAGTAGCTGACTTCATTTTTGCCCAGCACTCTGCACCAGCAGAATGGTGCCTGTGACAGTCAATGCATGCCCTATGCCTTATACACCTCATGCTAAAGTCAGAGGGAAGACTGTTTTGCCTAACCAATAACTAATTATTACACGGTCTTCTCATATTTTAAGATTGTTTCACCCTTTCCCTTCTTTTTGAATTGTATTCTTCATAGAAATATCTTTGCAACAGTAAGAGTACTTTGCAAGGCTGACAGCTAGAGATGAAATGCGGTGTTTGATTTCTCCCAACGTCTGACATTTTGTGCAAATAGCAGTGTGACTAAGTTTGCTTAAGAATGTACATTCTGTCTGCCTTCCCCCTCCCACCCAGATATGCAGGATGATATTTAAGAAAACATAGTTCTTATACTAAGTGAACTTATGGGTGATTAAGAGCAAACAGAATGTCAAGAAAAGGTTATGGGCTAAACTCTTTCTTATTACAATTCCAATTTTTTTCAGTAAACTCCTCCATCATGTCTAATAAGAACAGCCTGCTGCATAAAACCTGATTCCTGACATTCTTTGTGTCAGTTATTTCCTGAAAACAATAAAAATTTTTATTCTTGACTTGTTTATTCCTTAAAGAAACGTAGTTTACCTGAAGCCTTTTTTTTACTGTTTAGATAGATTTCTGTTTTTTTGCCCTAGAGCTCATTGGTCAGAGCAATCGGTGTCAGTTCAGACTCTGTCACCAGGCTGAAAATCTATGTTTGGTCACCTGGAACAAACTTTCTAGTAGTTACAAAGTCAGTCTGTAGCATGCAACCATTGTTTTCTCAAGAATAGAGGGTTTATTTTTTTTTTCCCCGCAGAAAATTGTGCAGCATAGCAGCACTGAAGGTTTTGATAGTTACAGGTGGAATTTTTTACAGCTCTGTATAATATACGTATCAAAACTTTTCTTCTAGTGAAGGTGCATAATCGAATTAACGTGATCTATTGGTTAGCTTTTATTCACAGGAACAGTCCTGCTTCCACCATCCTCCTTCTTCGGGAATTGTGTGCTCCTGCTCTGGCTCTTATGTCAGCACTAGTGCTTGTCTGATCTGATGGTGAGCTAGTGCAAGATGCTAAAGAGAGAAAAGTATTTCATTTTTGTAGGGTTAGTCCTCTGTCTCCCAGGATTGGATTGCCATACAGTGAACTTGGTACCTATGCAAGTATGAAGAATATGGGATGTATTCCTGGTAGGGTCTGGGACTGAAACAGTAAGGGGGCAGGACCACCACTGCACACAGCAGACACCTGCTAGATGATTTAGTGGTACTGCAAACTAGCACCTCTGCGTAGAGAGTTTCTCTTGACATTTCTTGACAACAATAGAGTTTAGCATAAATTACCCTTGATTAATCCTCAAATTATGTTTATTTTTTACTTAATGTTTTTGTATTGCAGTCCATAAATTGTTAATTTAATATGGGTCAATCAATGCAGTGTTCTGGGCTGAATATGGAAAATTTTCCTAAACAGTGAAATTTAAAAAGCTACATCTAAAGTTAATCAGAGTACTAAGCAGAATAGTAGTAGCAATTCCATTTCATATAAACTAAAGGATGCTTTTTCTTTGATAGCTAAATCAAAATAAATTGAGTTTTGTTTTCAAAATAGAAAAATATCCTTTTAGTAGTGATTACTATATCTTGTCTATCTCACTTTTCATACAAAATCTCAGTTTCCAACATATGAAATTCAAACTGATAAAGTTAATATCCTGCAAGAAAAAAACTCAACCAAAAAAACCCCCCAAACCCAAAAACCCAAACAAAATGTGTGAAGCTACAGAGTAATAATACAAAAAAAATTGTGAATTTCAATAAACCGTACTTAGAGACTAAAATTTAAAAAATAAACCAATTTTATTGTACTTATTGTCAGAAAAGGGTAATAGATACTAATACAGCACTTCAGAGAGAATGGAATTACCTGATGATCACCCTTTGAAACCTGTTGTGGAAAGGAACTTGAATCTAAATCTCAGTAGATTACATACAAATACATGAAGCAGAAGCTTAGAGATTGTAATGAACTTTTCTGCCATGTGCGCAAATATAAATTCACATGTATTATGTTGCTGACATTAGATCACAGTGTATTATTCTGTCTGCTGCTGTCCCAATGGTCCGTTTATAACATCTATGTTAATTTTATTGTCTCTTCTCTCAGAGCAGTGATTATTTCCTATATTTGTATAGCTCTTACTATGTGTTAAACTCTGGCTTAATACAGGTAGACTAATTTTGGTGTATAAGGGTGATTTGGTGTTTAAAACATGATAGTCTTGGGAACATCATTGCATCAAATACTGTAGGTAGTTGTCCAGACCTTGATGCCTATGCAGATTATGTACAGGAACACATGCTGGTTGTATCCTAGATCAGAAATCAATGACTTCTACATAATTTTAGGAAAAAAAACTTTCCGAAACCTCAGTAGATTGACACGAACATTTTTTTTTTAATTAATTCCAATAAGACTTGTTAAATCTGGAAATGAGATATTAGGTTTTTGTTTTATTGAACAAGCTCAATGCTTATTCTAACTTCCCCATTTTGCTAAAGATCTAGGTTATTTCTTGACAAAAGAAAAATACATTACTCCAGCAAAAATGTTGTGTGATACTCCTAAAAAAGAAAGCTTAAAAATCTCCTCAAACATCAGCTTCTCATGAACTGCAAATTAGGGAGATTTTTGTCCCTTTCTCCTTGTTTTGTAAGCAATTAAAATGTGTGTTTGTTTACTTAAATGTTTTCTCAGTAATTAAGCTAAAGGAAGCAACACTGTGTTTTCTTTTACTTTGATCAAGTGTTAGACTTAATTGCTTGCCGAATGGACTGACATGGCATTGCAATTTAAAAGGAAGATTATGAATGGGGTTTTGCCTGGTATCTTCTGGGAAATGTTCTGAAAACATAAACCTCGTTGTTTGTGTTAATGATTTGTTTTCAAGAGCAACTTTTGTGAATCCCTGTGATTAAACTAGAGCTAAATAGAGGTAATACCACTAATAGAGAGCAGCTAGACATGCTATAAATATGACTTTCTTCTTATGGGTAGGTTATAAACTTTGCCTTGTGGCTGGTTCTGCTCCAGTAAATACTGATACTTTAGTTAGCAATGGAGTTTTCATCTTCTCTTTGCTAGATACTATCTGAAGCCCATATATTCTGAAGAGAGGATAAACTTGTTTTGTTGCTGTATGTTGCATAAAACAGTTGGAGTTCTATGTAAAAGATAATGCTAAATTTTCCCAAGGGAAGGGAGGAAAGAAGAAGCTTTGAGAAGGAGAGGAGAGGCTCCTTTACAGCTGTCTGGCATAACACTACTTGCTCAATGATGTAATTTTTATGTCCTGTACTGTTTTTCAAGATTGCAGGTGCAAGATGTCTCAGAATTTGGTGACGCACATGCTGTGATATAGCTCTGTGACCCCACTGTTTTGTTCAGCACTTGCTGGCTCTCAAACTTTTTATTGCAACATATGGCTGTCTGATGTTAGCATTTCACCACAGACAACATAATGAACTTCCAGCAGTCTATTGCTCCCATAAGCCTCCTGCTAGTTGAGCAGTGGTGAACTTATCTGGCAAATACAGTGCTTTTTCAGAAGAGCTTGACATGAATGTCTGGAATGTGAACAAGGACCCTCACCACTCTCTGCTCCCTAATTAAAACTGTAAAATCTTAGGTTTTGTTTAAACTCTATCTAGGTTTTGGCTTATTTTATGAAAAAAAAATTATTTTTTTTAATATCTAGGTTTTATTGCTTTTCTAGCTCTCTACCAGAGTAGCAGAAGACCTTTTTCATGGTTTTGGTTTTTATTCTTAACTCACCTGCTGAGGAAAAGGATTGCAAGTTGAAACTTTGAAGATGTGGTCCAATGCCTTAATGATAAGAAGTCCTATTACATTTTTTTTTGTTTTTATCCTCTGTTAAGTCTGAAGTTTTTACTAGCTTTTGTGTGAAATGATAAACTATTTCTTCTTACTTTGATCTGTTCTAGTCTACTCCCATAACCTCCTAAATTTATGGGCTACATTAAATATTTTGACAAATTGATAGTGTTTAAAATTGTTGCCAGCTGCAGGCAAATGCTAGAGATTTTTGAAGCTTAATAAACTACCATGGAACCTGAATAGCTACACGTATTTCTTAAGGGGGAAAATACCACGTTACTTAGGAGCTTAATTTTAAAACTTCATCAACTATTTTTGGAAAAAGGAACAGAAAGTCCAATGGAGGAACTGAAATCTGAAGATAAATCATGGTCATATATTTAAGTGGAACAGACCTGTTTCTATAGGTTTTGTAAAACTGTATATGATTATGGAATTACATCAGAACATGCCCACTTGTTCTCTTATTTGAGCAATTGGTAATTTGGAGGAATGCTATCATGTACTACGTGGGAATGGAAACTGGCCTGAAAGTTTCATTATTTCAGATAAGCTGACACACTCTAAAGCTAATAGAGGTGTAGTATGGTATGTTTTTAGTAATATTAAAGTGAAGGGTAATTCAGATTTGTTCTCACATTGAGCAACAACTTTCAGCCATTTCTTTAATACCTTAGAAAATTAAAAATGAGACTGTTAGAAATATTGCAATAAATGCAAGAGAAAAGATCAACATTAGCCACTCAGAAGAAATGTTTAGAGGACAATCCCTCCACTCCTTGAATGGCATTTTCTTAAGACACTCTTCTGTCAGAATAGTATTGTTTGATATTTAGTCAAATAGTACTTAAAAATTTCACTTGTCCATTAAGTCCAGTCCTTTTTATGTAGTCATCATGTTTTATTTGTTTGTTTTCATAAATTCATCGATCTCCTTCTCAAAAACAAGAGGATATTTTGCTATTGCCACTTCCCCTGGAAGTCTGTTCTGGTACCTGAACACTCTGATG
The DNA here is from genome assembly GCF_000695765.1 of Mesitornis unicolor. NCBI lineage: Eukaryota > Metazoa > Chordata > Aves > Mesitornithiformes > Mesitornithidae > Mesitornis > Mesitornis unicolor. The sequence continues at coordinate 6,384 of NW_010163264.1, read as the reverse complement.
GTTAGTGGTATGAAAATTTCTATCTTAAGTTAATTCTTAGATTATTTTGTTTTGACTGAGTAGCTTGAATTCTAGGTATATTTAGAGACAATATTTACATTCTAATTCTGTTGATCATGAGTAGTGCTTATAAAGCTTAAGTGGCACTGATTTTTCTACTATGACACAAATTTAAAACCCAGGAAAAAGATAGTGTTTAGTCAGACTTAAAGGCTGATTTAAATTAACTCCTTCATGGTTGATTTCAGCTGTATAACAACTGAATCCATGAAAATCATCTGTTGCAATTTGAATGCTGGAGGGAAATCTGAGGATGTAGTCCAATGATGTCAAAATTTTTAAGCATAATAGCCTAAGTAGTTGCTATAAAAAGGTCATAGAGCTTCAAACAATGTAAGTGAACAGATTGCCTGGACCACTCTGGACCATTTATACTGTGTAGGTAATAAAAAAGACAGTGGAAACTACTGCTTGAGGAGCTTCTTAGGTTGACTGAATCCCTAGTCAAAGGACATCATTAATATTGATTCCAATCGCAGAAGAAGAGTATTCAGTTCTGAAAGCAAGTGTTTTATCATCTTGCTGTCTTACAATATGTTTGAAATTTAGGGAGTGATCTCTGTTATAATAACGATTGTTTGTATGTTAACTGCATGCTAATGTTGACTGATCTAAGGAACAACTGAGAAAACACAGCTGCTGGTCTCCCATTTTAGTGTCTTGAGGTGCTGGATAGAACATTTGTGGTCAACTGAAGCCAGTCAAGATATTATGTTTCTTGTTCCTGTAAGGGAAACTGTCACTGGAATAATTAGGGAGTACCTTGTCCTGGTGAATCTGAGCCAGACAGCTGGTGTTGCTCAACAGATAGTCTAGGGGTTTTGAGGAAAGACCAGGGTGATGGAAAGGCATTGTCTTCACTTTCTCCCTATAACAAAAGTAGTTTATAAAAGACAAAGAGCATGAGGAAGGTATTTTAAATGAATAATCTGATATAGTTTTTAAACTATTGCCATAGTCTCTTAAGCTTAATAGAGAGGCAATATAATAGCACTACCTTATTTTTCACCGTACTTGTCAGGGCAGGTTCATCCTCTTCTTGCATGTCCTGGTTTTTTGGCTGCCTGGTCCCCAGACCAAATTTGATATGCCATCTGTAAGGCCTTGAGTCAGAGAGCTGTCTGAGCAAGAGGTTTCCGAAGACTTGACAGGTACTTGTCCCTTGTGTGATGTTTTTAAGCTCAGTCTCTCACCATTGGGATCTGCCTGAGCAATACTGCAGCTGTGCCTGTCCCTGCCCAAGTGTCTTGCTGCACCTTGGCTTCCTGGCTGATCTTAGACCTGACTCATCATCACAGACTTCTCTGGAGATCATTGGTCTTCATCTGAACTTCTTTAGCATCCTAAGGCTCACTTTGTTCAGCATCTGTGGGTACCATAAGTCTGTGCCCTTGCCAATGAGTATGCTGTCCTGCCGGGCTCACTGCCACCCCCAGATGCCAGTTCACCTCCCTTTACTGAGTAGTCCTCTCCCTTCTGATAGGTGCCAATATATTTTTTAGTATGGATACCCAGTTTGCAGCCATGTTGGAGTGATTTACAAAACAAAGGATTTTTTATTGCATAGTTTTTATTCAGTGTTTTACAGTTCTACAAGAGAAATTTACTGATAAAATAAGTCTGTTCCATCCTTTAATGTTTGAGGTCGAAGTGTGTGTTGTCTGATCCTCTTTTAATCATTGAATCAAGGTGTGTTATGGGTACAACACTGTTCTCTTCTAAATGTTTTGAAGAATATTGGCTAGCAAAGGAATGCATGCTAGAATATGGATGTGCTTCCAATTATTCTAATGGACTACAGTGCTCCATAAAATCACTACAGTAATCATACATGTTGATGATTGTGCCCTTGAAGCAAACACAGCAAACCATGCAGCTGATTACGAATAAATTGGCATAATCATGAGATAGCTAGCACTCAATTTATACACTGACCTTTGTGAAGTAAGTTGTATATACATATATAATTATAGCTGGAGCATAGAGGGTTAAAGGCACCCGTAAATTAGCCCATTTTGCCAGCACCTTATTCAGTGATACCTTCTTGTATAAGGCATTGAAAAATCCAGAACTGATGCTCTTTTTGTTAATGGTCAGACAAAATTTGGATTCAGTGCTACCTGAACATGAGTCTTCTGTTTAGGTGCCAGTCTTGTCTTTGCTGTTGATGGATATATATGGCTTTTGGCTATATTCAGATGCATGTTCTCTTCTGTTTAATATGGCAAAGTACAATCTGTAACAATAACATTTTGTAGTGCTGCAGGATCCTAAGGATTGAAATCCTGACGGTCACAGGATAGTTTTGGTGGGCTGGGCATGTACTAGAAATGAAACTCATCAGAATGCTGAAGCAACTTTTCTTGTGCTGAGGCTGAAGTGTTGCACTGAGTAGCATGAGACTGAAATCAACAGCTGGGAAATTGTAGATAGTAAAATAGAACACAGTAATTTCAGTTAGTAGGGCTCAGCTGGGGAAGTAAAAGACAGAGCTAAGGGTACGGGATATGCATCAGAGTTTTCCAGGGTTGGAATTAGAATCAGAGATTTCAGGTTTAAGTTGCTAAAAACTCCTTTACCTGTTCATCAATTAGATGTGAGGTTCAGTTAGTTGCATTTATGTATGAAAGAGAGAATATTCTTAGTCAGATCATTTCAGATTAATGAAGTGCTTCCGCGACAATCGCTGTACTAAGTAGTACAGTGTCAGTAAAACACAAGACTAGTTACAAGACTACCTACTAACCACCCCCCTCCTGATACACCCCAGGATGCCATTGGCCTTCTTGGCCGCAAGGGCACATTGCTGGCTCATGGTCATCCTGCTGTCCACCAACACCCCCAGGTCCTTTTCTGCCTGGCAGCTTCCCAGCCACTCGTCCCCAAGCCTGTAGCGCTGCATAGAGTTATTGCGACTGAAGTGCAGGACCCGGCACTTGGCCTTGTTGAAGCTCATACAATTGGATTCACTCCATTGATTCAGCCATTTGTTTTTAGCATACCTGCAGCTTCAAAGGGGAGAAGAAACTTCCTGGTTTCAAGAAAACACTTTTAAAATCCTAGACTGAATTACTTTCCTACAAATGGCTCCAAAATTCAGTTTTGATGGATTATCATTGGTAATCCATCAGGGAGGTATCAAATGCAGTCACAAGTAAGGCAGACTCAGTAATACTACAGTTACAACAGACTTACAATACAATGAACAGGTAGCTCCGGTCATTAGCAGTGAACTTAAAATTGGCTACACTCACAACTGCAGGCATAAAAATAATGTAAAAAAACAACATAAAAAAAATCATAAAATACCCAATAACCCTGCTTCCTGGTAATAATCAACAAGAGAGAAAAAGAATAGATTTGAATATGTAATTTGGCTGTGTTATCTCTGCTTGCCTTCTCTTGCATAGAAAAGGCACATTTAAGGAATTCAGAAGTTTTGCTGTTAATCAGTAAAGGCTTCCTGGTGATCAGCTGGCATTTCATGAGCCTCACAAACTTCTGTTGTCATTCTTTTCCTTCTAAAGAACAGGTAATTAGTACATTTTCTTGAGCTTTTTGTGATATAAGACAGTGGAGATTTGAAATCTTCTCATTTACACTACCAAAATATATTCAGAGCTGTGACATACATTTTTTCATTCTGTGTTTACTAGTAGTTTCTCATGCTATGAAGCATCAGCGTACTCATGTTAAGTACTAAGCTTCTTTTCTCGTGGACACTCTTACTTATTCAAGCTTCATGGGTGTAGATATTGTTCTCAGAGCAGTGCACTTTCCATTATTGGAGTCTGGGGATGAAAGCATCTTCTAGATTAATTCACTAGCACACCTGGGGAAAAAGAAAATCACTTGAACTATCAAGGAAGTCCATACCTCCTGACCCCTAAGTAAGTAAAGCTCTTAAGTAGCCTTTCTATATTGAGTATCAAGGACCTTTTCCTCTCTGCAAATTGAAGTGCTGTAACTTTTTGTTGCTAAGCGATCCATGTTAGTTTTATTTTGCTTGAGTACCTAATTTCTCTGAATTCATTTACAGGATACATTAGCTTTCATGGTTTGAAATCTATCTTTTGACTGTGCAAATAAGTCTGACTTACTTGCGGTCAATATTGTCATTGTCAGCATCAACTGTCTCACTTGCTTTATTTGACAGAATTTTCACTGTTATTTCCCTTTCATTAACTATCCTACCAGAATAAAACTTCTGCTAAATAAAGAAGAGTTAAAGTAAATATTTGAAAGTTGCCGTTTATGTGCAGACCTGAGTGTCAGTATATCCTTCTGCTTTTTGTGCAAATGGTTTGAGAACAAATTTTACTTGTGCTGCTGATGCTATCATTTAAAGAATTTTAAAAAATTATGGTCCCAGATTCTGTGCTAAAAACCTTTCCCATAACTACAATCTACCTATTGACTTACTCTTTAGATGTACAATGTAGCAACCCTTCTCTGGAACCCAGTCAAATATCTAGAAGAATATAAACAGCTGCAAATGATAATGTTTAGAAAATTTCTTTCCCCTTGGAGAGATTATATCTTGCAGCTGAGAAGTAGAACTGTAGGGTACTCTGACTCAATTGCTTCAAATATATCTAGATCACAGATTACCACATGTAATGTGAGTGATGCAGCAATTGGTGTAATTTTGAAGAAAGTAGAAATCCTGCTTAGTGCGTGTTGTTCTTATTAGTCTGAATTGCAGAGATTTAGAGACAATATTATTTAATTAATGATCATTTAATTAATGATTTCTGTAAAAAGTTCTTCTATTTTTATTTTTTTTTTACTTTAAAATGTTATGTCACACATAGCAAAGTCTCACTCTAAATCCCAAGTTACTCCTTGGATGAAAAAGATTTAAGGACCAATATTTCTGTGATCAAAGGCTGTGACTGGGGATTTTATTAGTTGGAACTTAGGCACTATAAATACCATAACATTGTTTGTTTTATAAATATATATTTTTATATAGGAATACAGAATACACTAAATAAAACATTTAAAGCTATGTTGTTTGGGGTTTTTTGTTGTTTTGTTTTATTTATTTATAAGTGTTCATGTGTAGTTCTTGTCACCAGGAAATGCCAGGTGTTGTATAAATAACAATTATTTGCCTTTCTTGAAAACTAGAGTAATTGCTTTCTTGTCTCTCTGAATGTGTTTTCTGTGCAAGACAAACTCGTAGACTGCTAATACTTGTCTAGTCAAATTCAAGAATAGCTGTTTGAAGACAATGGCAGATTGTGTATCGGCATCTTTGATTGTTGCTCTTTTATCTTATGATTCCTTCAGTTGTTTCCTTGAAAAAATTTACTTTTCCTTTTTTAATAACTTTTCTTCCCTATTACTCTGACTCTGTCCTACTTGTTAGGATTTACATTGTTCCTTTTCTGCTTTAGGTAAACAAACACTGGACATATGATACCTGTATTATCTAGTAATTAATACCATTAGTTTACGTAGGATCAGTATTGAGTCTGGAGAAAGGAAGACTTTATCTAGGAGGTTTGCGTTAGAGATCATTTAGGCAAGCTCAACACCCACAGATCCATGGGGCCCAATGGGATGCACTCACAAGTGCCGTGGAAGCTGGCAGATATTATTGCTAAGCCACTCTCTATCATCTTTGAAAGGTCATGGAAAACAGGATAGGTGTCTGAGGACTGGAGGAAAGCCAATGTGACCCGAGTCTCAGAAAGGGCAAGAAGGACGATCCAGGAGACTACAGGCCAGTCAGCCTCATCTCCATTCCTGGAAAGGTGATGGGACAGCTCATTCTGGATGTCATCTCTAAATATGTGGAGGAAAAGAAGGTTATCAGGAGTAGCCAATATGGATTCACCAAGGGGAAATCATACTTGAACAATCTGATAGCCTTCTATGATGCATGACTGACTGGGTAGATGAGGGGAAAGTAGTGGATGTTGTCTTTCTTGACTTCAGCCGGGCTTTTGACACTGTCTCCCGTAGCATCCTCATAGGTAAGCTTAGGAAGTGTGGGTTGTATGAATGGACAGTGACTTAGACTGAGAACTGGCTGAATGGCATAGCTCAGAGGGTTTTGATCAGCAGTGCAGTCTAGTTGGAGGCCTGTGACTAGTGGTCTTCTATATTGGGTCCAGTCTTGATCAACATATCTATCAATGACCTGGTGAAGTGACAGAGCGTACCCTCAGTAAGTTTGCTGGGGATACAAAACTAGGAGGAGTGGCTGACACACCAGAAGGCTGTGTTGCCGTTCAGTGAGACCTGGATGCGCTGGAGAATTGGACAGGAAGAAACTTAATGAAATTGTTATGCTTTAAGGGTTACCAGCCTGAA
>NW_010163263.1:0-4142 GCF_000695765.1 Mesitornis unicolor | reverse complement strand
GATAGAAAGGAGGCTCAGGATCTCGAGTGTTGTGCATTTGTGTCTGTTAGTAAAGCTTGTCTGTTGGTTTCTGTTTGTATTAATCTGTGTGGGCAGCTGCGTTAGCATTGTGCATGCCTGTATCTGTTGGGAATGTGTGCTCAGTCCTGTTACTGCCTGGACCTGGGGGACATGGAACTGCAACCTCACACCTAGGAGGAGGAATCCACCCAGTCCCAAAAGCCACTAGATTCTGCAACAGCTAACACTGCCTATCTGGGAGAAGATCATTACTGCCAAATGGAACTCCACCTCTGTGCAACTCCCTCTGTGCTGTCCCAGTGATTCATTAACAAGAAATTTAGAAGCCTTTAGATTTAAAAAAATTTAAAAGCACACATGATGCCAATTCACCTGACCCAGCATCAAAACAGCTTACAGGAAAAGCACTATTTAGAAATCCTTTTCACAAAGACTGCTGGGCCATTCATTAGGAGAAGTAACTAAGACCGCCAGCAAAGCTTCCTACTTCTGAGCAAATGCAGAGAACATCTAAATCACTGTGAAGCTGCATTTTGCAGCTCTCTCCTGTTCCCTGCACTGCCCTCTGCTGTCCGCAATAGCGATTTATCACTTCCCATGAAACCAACGGAGTGGGAAGTTCTCCTGGCAGCACTCTGATCTCAGCACACTACAAACACAGGCCACTCACCTTGTACTCAGCTTTTGGTCTGCGCAGTTCTGGGGCGTAGTTTTTAACTCCTGTGTCAGAGAGAGCTGAGAGAAAGGCAAAACTGAGCACATCGAAATCCTGATTCACACCCAGTTCCCAAATCACCCTTTTCTTTGTTTTCGTGGTAGAAGACCCATACTCAAGCACCAAACGGCAACACAAAGTTGCTCTAAACCAAATAGTTATCAGTTGTACATAAGCAGATTACCCCAAACCATCATGCCAACTCTTTCGCTTCTTTGCTGAATGAATTTTAGACAACCCATGCTTTAGTTTCCCTTTCTGCAACATAAGGAAGATGACACTTCCCTTTTTTCCTAAATGCTTTGGTTTACATGACTCTGCACCCCTCCCAAAATGAGGCAAGGATTCAAAACTTACCATCTGAAAGGGACTGGAAACTTGGAAGTTTGTTTCGTCCTGAAATCAAAACAAACACTCATGAGAGACTGTCTCTTCACCAGCAACATCTCTTGTGGAGGGCACACAAGCCACCCTGTACAGCGATTCACACTACACCAGCATAGCTGGGGCTCATCTGCTCACAGCCTAAGGCTTTGAAGTTGTCTGTGGCATGACAAACCATATCACACCCTGGGCCTATCTGCCCTCTTGTTGCTGAGGCCAGGAGAGGTTTAGAGAGCCTGAGTTCACTCATCTACCTGCAGAGCAGAGGCTCAAGCAGAGAGCACTGCTTAGGCCATGGCAAGAAGGACAGCCTCGTTCACCAAGGCTGTGATTTGGATCCCTTTCATTATCACTGTATTATTAAAGTTGAGAGTAAAAACCACCTCAGAGAAAGAGACAAAGTAAAAACGGGTTTGTTGTTTGGCTGTGAGACAACAGAGCTGAACTCCTGCAAGCTGTGCAAGTCCCCCCACGGGCTGCTGCACAGTTCCCCCCATATCCAGCGATATGTTGCTACCATGTGTTTGCTGAACCAACTACAACATCAACAGCAGCCAGCCGAGCTCCAAATAAAGGATAATCAACCTGTCGTCTCTACAGTACTGAAGATCAAAGGCCACGTGGATCAAGCCAGCCCCTTTGTAGCCTGCTCTTTTCCACCATGCAAACGGATTGGTGTACAGTGCTGTGCTCCACCTTGCTGTTCTGTGGAACCTGGCTTTTAAGAAGCTCTAATCTCCAAAGCTCCAATCTCCAAAGCACCCTCCCATACTGCACAAGCATGCAATCTTCCGCACAAGAGTTTCCAGTTTCTGACCAGTAAGAGACACTCACACACTAAGGAGAGATCAGAGCTTTCCTGTTTGCAATACACCCAAGAGAAAATGATTTACATAAGCTAACACAATTGTCCCTTGATGCTCTTGAGGGTAAACCCATTTGTCCATATTGTACATGAAGAACCTCACCTTTGAATAGGCTGCTTAGGGAGTAGGAGGAAACTTGCTTGGGAAGAGCAGCATAGGAGGAAGAGCCCTTCTGTAGCCCGGAGTCTCGGCCTTCCAGTGAGCTAGTGCTGCTGGAGGCTGTCTCTTTGATTGACCAGGAGATACCTATGTAGAGAGAGGTCGTTTATCAGAAAGAGAATACCACTCTGTAAAGAACTAGGAATGTGACCAAGTGTGTCCTTGTAGTTCTGCACTAACACATCCTGATAACTTTGACCTTCAGCACCAGGGAGATGCAGTGCACAGAATCCCAACCTGGTGTAACACTGCTTGTTAAACAGTTGCACACTGACCTCCAGAAATGGTTGATTTCAGCAATGCTGTAAAGCTGGTTATGGCTTATGTGAAAAAAATGCATAGACCACTCAACATTTGCACTTTATTGCATGGGGTAAAGCATAATCCTTGCTCTAAAGGTACAGAGCGAGACAGAGAATCCCTGGCTAACCTGAAATTACAGAGGTGTAAGAGCAAACCTTTCTAAATGCTGGAAAACTAAGATTTCCTCCCCATACAGACAAAACAGCCATCAATGCGCGTATGATTCTGGCAACAATGCGTATGTCTCCCTCCTGTTGGCTTGAGACACCGTTTTCCCTTCTTTTCACTCAGCTGTACCATGCATACATTTTGGGACAGGGTGATAGAGCAATAGCCAATAGGTAGAGACCTTGGGTGGGAAAACAAACGGCCTGAACCAGAGGAACACAGCACAGGAAAAGAAAAACAGACTCTCTGAAGGTCCTCAGGGTGATCCAAAGGTGAATTTTCACTGTTTGACACCGGCTAGCAAGTGCAATATATTCTGTGGGTCATGAAGCATTGTGTGTGGGTTGTGAGCTCATTCCAATCATCACTAGAAACATATTTGCTTAATGCTTACGATTCTTTTGCAACCTTCAAGCATAAGAGTCAGTCTATAAACACACATTAAACCTTGAAATATCTCCTTAAAGTGCCGTGGGGACAAAGCTCAGAGAACGTTAAATGGTGCCATTTCAGGCAGCAGTGTGAAGGAAAAGATCACCTAGGATCCTGCAGGCCAGCTAAGCGTGATGAATTTTAAGTGATAACCTCCAAAATATCTGTTCCAAGCTAGACTACATATTGGGAAAAACACAGTGAGTTTCCTCCTCTTTTATGTAATCTGGGGTCCTGCTCGCTCTCTTTTCTGTGGATCCACACAGGCAAATTAAGTGTCTCACAATGTGACCTGAGGAGACTAGAATGAGATTAGAGATGCAAGGATTAGATAGCAAGTAGTACTCCTGACCTCAACTAAACGACATGACTTAAGCAATAATTTTAGACTCCCTGTCTCAAGGATAACTTGCAGCACTTCTGCACTTACTTCCCACAGGTTCTCCGCTCCAGCTGACCCTCTCAAGGTCGTCATCATCATCATCGACGATATCCCGAAGGCTATTCACTGCCCGTTTGGATTCCTTTAGCTATGGACAAAAGAATGAGCTTGTATAAAGGCCACCAGTGTTGCAGAGTGTGCTTTATTTCCTATTACCTTAAAATAAACTCCCTCAGAACTTTGCATGCAGCTTCTTCAGCTGCCACGGCCTCTTCTGGAAGAGGTGTTTTATGCCAGTAGGTGTTCAACACACACAGCAGCCCTTCCTCACCACTGGGAATCTAAAGAGCACTGACACCTGCATGGACACTGACAGCTCAATCAGAGGCTGATGCCGCTGGGTGCACCGGCGAGGAACTACTGCCCTAACGAGATTCCGGGGTGCCCATCGTGGTGGGTGAGACAAGAGCCCTCGGCGTCGTCCATACAGGGCGAGGGGCGAGCATCCACCACACACCCACGAAGCGCAGACCCTCAGCAAAGCGCGGCACCAAGGCCTGGGCTGAAACGGCCTCACCCCGGAGGCTGCGGCGTCCCGGCAGAGCTGGGCTCGGTCCTTACCTGCGAGAGCTCGTCATCCTCATCGTCAAAGGTGAAGGCCCGGAACTTGGAGCTGTGCCAGTACTCCTCCTCGTCCGCCCTCGCCCTGCTC
>NW_010163262.1:88799-101850 GCF_000695765.1 Mesitornis unicolor | reverse complement strand
TCCCCAATTTATACTGGAACCTGGGGTGAAGGTGAAGGATAAAGTGCAACTCAGCTTGCCACAGACCTATGCAAAACAAGAGCATTGTATAAAATGGTGCTGCTAGAACACTGTGGTAGGCAGTCAAGGTGCTGCCAAGGTACCCATCCAAGGATGTGCCATAAGAGACATCTGTCCTTCAAGGTATACTTGTAGGTGGCCTGGGTAGGAATCTTCTAGATGATTTGGGCCAATGCTGGATTTTGAAAGCAAATCTATGCACCTGTGTTCGTAGTATTTGTTGGCAGGACAATACTGGGAAATAGAAGCAGGAAATCTGTGCTTCTAACTCTTTTGCCCATTTTAGGGACTTACTGAAGCACAAAGTGATTTAGTGCTAGAGCAGCCATTGGGAGGTGTTTTACATACCTGTCTGTATATGCAAGTGTCCATTTCTTTTTCTTTGCTTACTTTAAAAGTGTCTTAGGACTCAGCCCTACTCTTTAAAGATTACTTTCTCACAGTCTTCTAAGCTTACTGTTACTGCCATATATATTCTGGTAGATGAGGTACTTAGGGATATGGTTTAGGGGGTAGACAGGAGCGGTTGGACGTGATGATCTCGGAGGTCTTTTCCAACCGAGCGATTCTGTGATTCTGTGATTGTTGCAGGGGAGCAGCATGCGATGAGAATTAAGTGATTTTTGGTGCATTATTTCATAGCTTTGCAGTTGAAATATTCCATGATCTTTGGAAAAGATATATATCTGCATGTACATAGACTGACATGTCATTTTAGGATGAAATGGGTAATTTTGATGAAAAATATGGGTAATTAGTAAGATATGCTATAGATATCCTTTAAGTATTCTTGGATTGGAATCACTGATTCTATCAACATATAAAGAGAATCTTATAATGATAAAATATAATAGAAATAACAGACTTACAAAAATAGTAGACGATTAAGAAGTCCGCTTGTATTTTTCTTTGTCCCTGGCATCAGGCCAGATTGTCCGTGTGTGGAATGTCCTTAAAAGCACAAGGAAATTATACAATGTTTTCTTCAGAAGAAATATGAGATTTGGCTCCTGTATCTTCCTTAAATGCTTGAAAATCCCTGGATCAAAGCCCACAGAATCTCTCCTGAGGAGAGATTTGAATGCGGATAATTATGCAGGAAACTATGAGCACTTTTATGTTTTAGCTTCATTTACTATCTAAGTAGAAGTTAAAATGAAATAAAAAGATGTATCATGTCTTATCTTGACAGGTTTTTTTCTTTGTTTTGGAATCCAATATTCACACTGTCTCCAAAGACATAATGAAAAATTCTATGTAGAATTAGTTCAAATCTTTCTTCCAGTATTCTTTTTATTGAAAATATTCTCTTTGAAAAGTAAAACTTTATACAAAGCTTGCCAATATTGTCAAAATGACACTTTTTGGTGACCTTTGCTAAATCTGCATAAATATTTCAGTCACTTCTGATTATTTTTTTCTGCAGTTTAGAAAATACAGTACTATCTGTGTCCAGATGAATAACAAAACTCGTAAGCCTCTCTTTTTTCTGAGGGCAAATTTTTCTCTCCTAAACTTACCCACCCATCTGAAAAACACAGTCTTCAGCTCTGAGCCTGTTCACACACTTGGTCATTACAGTGAAGGGACAGCAGGAGATACTTAGGCCAGGAAGCTGTGTAGTAGAGGATGCAATTCAATTGTGGAGGATATAGATCAATTATCCAGGTAGGATATGAGTCAATCACTGTGTTGGCAGTTCAACACACTTCTTCGGTCACTTTGCATTGAATGGCACTTGTCACATCTGACTAACCTTCTGTAGGCGAGTGTCATGTAGCCAGCGATAGCCATTCCCTTCTTGGTCTCTAGGGCAGAAATACTTGCAGAAGCCAATTGCAAAATCTCCATTGACAAGGTTTTACTCTTGGAATCTAAATCCCCTGTGTAGCTGGGCTGCTTTACAGCATTGTGTCAGACTATATATTTACATTAGCTTTAATGCCCTTCTCCAGTCCCAGGGCCATATAAAACAGCTTTAGTGTACCAGAAAGTGAGGCCAGAACAATTTGCATCCATTTGAATGATTTGCCTTGATGTGACAACCATTTGAGCCATAATGCCATTGAAGGAAAATCAACAGCTGAGCCTGAGACCTCCTCCCCCTGCCCACCCCAGCCCCACCATCCCCTTCCCAGGCCAGCTGAATTCGGTTCTGCCATAAGAAGTCTAGTCCAGAATTCCTTCTTGATAGACATGGTGCTGCACAGGAAATATGGAAAAGCACCTAACCCTATAACTGAAGGAAGATTCTCGGTAGACTTTGAGTCTGCACCATACAGTAACGAGTTGGTATCAAAGAGCTCTTCAGGCTCCTTCCCAGTGCACCACTGATTCATCTCAGTGGTCACCATTTACAACGTGGATTAATGAAAAAGGCAATGTATGTCGGATGGTTAAATTGCTGATTGTTCTGCAGCCTAAGGCTGACTCAGGAAATGATGGTCTCTGCCTTTCTACTGGGATCTCCTGCTTTATTGAGGTAGACATGCATGGGCTTCGTATTGTTAGTCAGTGGTGTGTGCTGGAGTTGTTATAAATATGCTCGTTTTGGGTCAGGATTTAAAAAAAAAAGTGGTCTCTATGATTTGTTGTAATGACGGTGTGCTGTCTGCACTGTGTCATTTTCTTTACCCTTGTAGTGGGATAACATACAATTAGGGACTGATGTCAGCCTGTAAAATTTTGGTGTAAAATTTTGGTCGCACCAAAATACCATACTTCTTAACAAAGCTGGCAGACGTGTCCTTTGGCAGCAGCTGCTTGCCATGTGATTTAAAACTTCCTGTCACTATAATTGATGTGTTTTTATTCTTTCCACTTCCTGAAGCCTGATCAGAATTAAAATTGCTGTTGGAATTTCCTGTCAAAGCAACTCATTTATTCGCTGTGCAGTGCACTGACAGTACTTTGATTGGACATTGCCTTCAGCTATTCTCAGGCAGAGAGATTGCTGTGAATTATGCTTCTTGCCCAGGTTTGACTTCCCTGCATGCCACATCTGCAAATATATACAGATTGTCCATCATGCGGTAACCATGTCCTAATGAAAACTCCACATGTAAAATGTTAATGATTTGAATATCAAACCTGGCCACCTGCTGGGGCCCTGGCTTTTGTGTTTATTTAGGAAACCCCACAGAGTTTTTCAACTGATTGTCTCACTGTAACTTTCGTGCCACCTACCAAAATGAGAAATATAGCTCTGCTATATTTCTACAATAAGGAGAATTTATGCCCTTTTTCAGCTTTCCTTTTAAAAAGCTCATGTTAGTGTGGTTTTTTTCCTTTGATTTTCTGCTTCAATATGCTCTCTGCATTCCTTCCCAGAGGTGGCTGTGTTCTGCTGCCATGTGGCAGTCCTCAGCTGTTCCTGCAAAGAGTTTGTCCAGTGCTTTGCGATCATTCAGGGTGAAAGATGTGGTATAGATGCAAGTCATTGTGATTTGCAGAGTGAGTGCGATGTGTTGGTAATTCCACCCGTTAGGAGAATAAGCCATTAAATTCACTGTTGGATGAATCATTCGGTTGCCCCATTTGTTACTTCGTTTTCATGTTAGAGTTGCTTAGAGAATTACAGGTTATTTTGGGAAGCTCAATAATGGATAAGTATTGGATTGTTCTGCAGTTATAACTGACACAAAGTCATTGTCACCTCAGAGTAGAATAGATATAATGATAGTTACTTAACTGCCTTTGTAAAGTGTTTTGATAACCTAGGTTGAAAGGTACTTACAACCCTGTGAAGTATTACTATTATTATTAAGGGCAATATATTATTTTTAAAGTTCCAACCTACATTATTTTGAGGATGTAGTGGGAGTCTAAATATTCATGTGCAGTCTCCTTTCCTTAGCCAAGTTGGGTACCAAGTACTCTTCCAATATTTTAAGGAAATGGCCGTGACTATTTTGGCTGGTAGTTGTGGTACGAGATCGTAAGTCTCTGTATGTAGTTTGCACTCTACCTGCAGCAAGTGGAAACAGCTCCCACTAGACTGTAGTTGGTGGTGTAAGGTACTTTTGAGTATTTACAAAATCTACCATTTCTCCTACATTAGAGAAAAACCAAGATTTTATTTTTTTTTCCAAATACTTGCCTTAATATACTTGCCCTAAGAATATGCTTGCCTTATATTCATTATGTTTGCTTTTAGGTCAGGAATGCAGACTTTTTACATAGCATAAAGGCAAATAAAACAGCATGTCCCCTTCAAGCCTCTGCAGTGCCCACAGGAACAGAGCAGTGTCCCTCAGCTTTCCAGCTGATGAAGTGGGAACGGGGATGCAGATGTTCCATGGAGATAGGAGAATATGGTTACAAAGCAGGAGCAGTGGGAGACAGTGGGTCACAGGGGAGCAGAGGTTCAGAGATGGACAGTGGGAAAGCAAAGGAATGGCCTTGCTTTAAAGACCAGCGTCCTGTCTCCGCCCTGGAGACAAAGTGTCAGGTCTCCTTTGTGTTCAGGGTTGCTCTGCATTTAGATAAGCTTGGTATGTAGGAGAAAATATGATTCAAAGGTCTTTAGAGCACGTCTGGATAGATGAAACCTCTCACTAAGGGGAGGATTACAGAGGTCTGTGTACCAGCATCATGAGATATGGTATCCACTGGCCAGTCCTTAACGGCAGAGATAAAGCCAGGACATCTGATCAACGCAGAGGTAAACATCACATTTAAAAAATTTCAATAGGTCACTCACCCTAAGTGGGCACCAATTTCTATTTGGGAAGCCATAGAGATGAGGCTGCGCATTGCAGCATGTTCGACAAAGGGGCTCCAAGCGAGTCCTTAGCTCTGGGCTGGACTCCTGCCTGCAGTGCCTAGTAAGAGGGGAGCATGGGCAGACTTCTGAAAAGGAGAGGAAAGAACAGTCACAGTGAGCTCAGTTCTGCTGAAGTATAATAAAAAACACAAACAAATACACTTGGTATGCTGCTTCTTCAGCTGCCACGTCAGCCCGGCTGTAAATGCCCAGTGTAGGAACAAGCCAAACCAACAGTGCCGGAGGCTCCAGGAAAGACATAATGCTGACACAACAGTAACTGCCTTCCCAACTGATTTCAATCACTAGATAAATATCAGTTTCAACCCTAAATGATATTCTCAAGTAATTGTCCAATGCCCAGTTGGGCTGGATCGGTGTTCCTCTGGAACCAGCTCAGGCCAACTTTGACTGCTTGGGAGCGCGCAGCCAAAGCAGACTTACGTGCTGGAGCCTGAAATGCCATTAAACAGGCTGTAGTCAAGAGGACAAAATGCCTTGTGTGTTTAGTCTAATACACCATGGGACTTGTTTGCTACAGTTACAGTATTAAAGCTGTAATTATAGGCAGTGAACCACAGATGTGCTGTAGCCATAGGGTTTAAACAGGGTGTTATTGCAGTAGAAACCACCCCCAGTAGGCTGTAAGTTCAAAGGGTCATTTTCCCCTCTGTTTAATCAGATACTCAAACCTACAGACTTCTTTAAATATCATCAAGTATTTAACATCTCAACCTGTTCTACGCAACCCCTTGGTTTCATTTTAGGTTTTTGTTTCTGTTTCAGAAGAAAGAGCATAGCTTAATGCTTGCATATGACTTTGTAGTCAGTATTTAGTGTGAAGTGCAAATGAAATACCATTTTTATGGTGTGGTAGTTAGAGGTATGCCACCCTGCTGCAACATTGAGCCACAGTTCTCAGTAAATAATGATGTAGTTGCTTTGTATTTGAGTGGAGAATGAAAATCACAGCAGAAAACATGGATTTTGGTGCAGGAAAGAACAAAAATAATCTCTTTAAGACCATACAAATACAACATATTTGGAGATGGTATTAAAATATTCTTTTTTATAATGTTAAAACAGAGATTTGGGGTGCCATTGCATGGTGGCAGTCTGTATGGAAATGGTCTGAACATGAACACACACCTTTTGCTAGCAGGTATAGGTGTCAAGTCACAATTTGAAGTGACTGAGGAAAAGTGTCAAAATCCATATTCTTTTTGCTCCCTGTGCTTGACAGGCAAAATTTCATATTGAACCTAAAAGAGATGATAGCTGAATATTGACTTTCCATTTTAGCAGTGAGCATAACCTTTTTTTTTTTTTCTGATTAAGCAGGACTGTAATGGTTACCATGTAGGAAAATATAGGTAATATTAAACTGAAATATGTCTGTCTAGGGATCCATTCATTTCCCCAAAATAGCCAGTTTCTATTTATATATGAATGTCTGTATGTTTATATATATTTAAATGCCCCATTTGCTACACTGGTTTTAGCTTCTTGTTAGCATCACTTCTTGTTAGCATGATGGTCTACAGCACAAGGCAGCTGGAAAAGTGAAACATGTGTTCAAGAATTTATGCAGTGTCTTTACTTTCTTTCATTAAGAGAACTAACAATAATAGGTGCATATTATAAGTTAGTAGTGTTAAGCAGTATGTTATAGCCATGCCTGACAGACGTTGTTTACATTCATATTTTATATTGGTGAAACTGTAGCTTTTTTATCAACATGACATTTTTCAAATGCAATATTTATACCTCTTCTTCCATACGGAGGAAACTTAGTCATCTAAAAAACATGATATGTTTTAAATCCACTTGTCTCCTTTTCAATAAGAAAATATTTCCAATTATTTCCCCAGCAAAACACGTAAGTCAGCATGTTCTGTATTCCAGGCCTTCTATTAATTGATGAGGGGAAAAATTCTCACCTCATACTAACAATAACCCATCTTATTTTAACATGGCTGAAACCTTCTCTGCGGGTACGTACAACCCTCCCGTGTTGCCCTTTGCATTTTCTTTTGGGCTGCATGTACCCTCATTTTTTACGTGCTGTCTCTGCCAGCGTCAGTGAGAGTTGTTCATATCCCATCATTTTTCCAGAGGAATATCCTTGCCTAAACTGTCTGAACTGTGATCCCTGTGGTCCTTGGACACAGCTAAAAATGCAAAATCTTTTCTTAGTTACATATACCCCAGGGAGAGCATGTGATACTGAGCTCCAAAGTCTAATTACACTCTATGTGAAATGAATATATACGTGGCTTGAAAAGACATCTCTGACAGTAAAATAAACAAAAAAATAAACAAATAACAAATAGTTAATCCATCTGAATGTCCTGCCCTGAAAGAAAAACACCTCACATATAGGACTATCTTACTGTAGTCTACAATCAACGAGACAATATATAGGAGATATCTGGTAACATAAATGTCAGTCTGGATCAATTCTGAGATCCATCCAGTGTAGTACTTTTATTTTCAACAGCATCCAGAATGAGGTATTTCAGAGAAAGGTTTCAGCAACTCAGAGCAGGCAGAGGTGGATAATTCCTCCCTCTTTTCATCACGCTCAGAAAAGATCTCTCTTGGTAAATTGAGATTGCTTTAAATCCTGAAGCATAAGGTTTCATTTTTGTTCCCATACTCTTCCTTTTAGTATTAACTATTACAACCCTGGATATTACTACCGTTTCAGTACGTGCCTACGCTCTTGTAAGACCATAACCCCAGCAACATCCTGTCATAATGAGCTCCAAGGTCCAATTACACCTTATTTGAAAAAAGTATTTCCTCCTTTCAGGTTTGAATTTGCTGCTGCTCAGTTGTACCGACTCTTCTCTTGTTCCTGTACAGTGCAGTAGGGATTTCAAGCTGCAGCTTCACAGCTCTGTGTTGTAGACACACCGGTACCTGAAACGTGCCCTCATCATCAGCTAGCCCTCCAGATATTGTCAACTTTTCTCATATTCACCGGTGGATCGAATCCATGTAGATAAAAGTAGCAAGAGACAAAAACCACCACTCCTAAGGAGAGAATAAGAATGAGGATGCCCAGCAGGGAGTACTTATCACTTAGTGGTTAGAAGATGGTACTCTCCTGATGTTTTGCTGGGTGCTCCTGGTGAAGACTTCAAGGGATGCCGTGTTTATTGCTGTTTGAGCCAGCCCCTTTGAAGACCTCAGCTGCAGCCTCATTGCTGCACTCAGCATCTGTCTTACCCAGCTCCCTCTGAAGTGCCTTGTTTATATTAGTTGCTGGGGTTGCCTGTATGGTCAGGGACATCTCTAGAGAGCAACAACATAGGAATCTAAGGAGGGATGAGCTGGGAAGTTCAGGAGTCACCTATTTCAGCCCAGCCTGTTGTCTGCATGAAGAGCCCTGATAGCTTGCTTAAACTGGCCTAAATTTAGGTAGGGGCAGACCAACCCCATATCAGCTGGCAGCAACTGTGGAGACACACGGCAGTGGTTGCTGGCCTACCAACACAACTACATATCACACGTTGTCTGGCACAGCATGCCAAGTGTTTGAAAGATGCTTTGGGAAAGAGGAGGAACAAATCCATGCAGCTGACAGTTTGCTTAGTAATCAATTTCCAGTGGTCAAAGTTTTTTTCAAAATTTTGACGATGCAAGTAATGCCAGACAGCCCTCTGATTACTTCCTATTTCATACAGTTGTAGGTTGTAGCAGCATTTCTCTTTTGCTGTGCTTGTGTTTCCTCAAGCTTTCAAGAAGTGCTGGGTCATACGACAGAAACAACTCTGTGCATTTTAGACAGTTATTAACACATAAGTCTGAATCTATTTTAGAATAATATCTTTGTGTGTGTTTGATGATGAGCTTTTGTGATAATTAGATTTCTTCTCTACATTGGTATGTTTTTTTAAAGTCCTAAAGGGGAATTTTGTGACTGTGTGTATTCCAGAATTCCCCTTAATGATTACACAAAAAAGTTATTTGAACAGATTTGGTAAAGAAACAGTAAAAGGTACAAACAATGCAAAGTGCACGTAGTTTGTCTCATTTTTGTGTGATTTGGGCAATCCATTAATTAGAATGGAAAAGGTATAAGCATACAGACAGGTTGGCACATTATCCTAGAGGAGGTAAGTAAATAAAATGGACCCAAACAATAATGATCATTATTGATCTTGGAGAAGGAAAGAAAGAAATTAGTGAACAGGAACTACCAAAAATAGGACAGTGGCTTTGATGGTTGTATAGCTTTATAGGTTGATTATTTGAGTTACATCCTTTTGGTTACACTTTGGAGAGTGAAATTTTTGCACATTGTGTTGTCTACAGTACTTGAAGTAGATGCAAAATTTTCCTTTCAACTGCACATCTTATTTTACCACGAAGTTACACAGTTGTTCTGGATCTGAAAAGGACATCAATAAATTAATGAAGTCAGTTTATTTCAGATGTACAAAATGAACACATTTGATCCTTACCACATCATCCTTATTCTTTATAAACCATCTGTACTGTTTTTTCTAATGTTAGAGCCTCAGTCATGAGAGCACTGACTGCATCTTTATGGAGTTCAGCAGTCAGCTCCTTTGTGTTGCTCATTTAGACCTATAGGATGTACCTTAATTTCAGTAACAGTGAGATGCAATGTGATTTCAGGAAATGCTTATATGGTCAAATGGCTTTGACACAGGAGAGCTGTTTCTGGCAAGTGGCTCTGCCGACAATCTATACCATCTGACCATTGCGCTGGACCTGATAACAATGAAATATAATTCTTTCTGGTGAGAACATGAAGGGCAAAAGGACGCACAGATGTCACTCACATTGCTCAATGCTCTGCTGAATAATGCATGGCTGCCAGAGTACCATGGAGATGCAGATTACAGAAGAAAAAATAGAAAGGTAGCACCTCTCTGAGAGGAACTCGGGGTTCTGGATGGCATCCTGCTAGGACATGGCCAGATTTAGAGACACTTAAAACACATGTAATGGGCACTGTGAATTCTACCTTTATAAATTTAGACTGATTGTAATTGCCATATAAAAGGCGAGTCTTTATGCGTCCAACCCTTACTATTGTATTTATAAGTGTCTGTTCTGTTAATTTGCGCCGTTGGGATGTGGAGAGCCTTACACCATGTACAGTCCCCTGCAGTGAAGGGCTCCTGGAGCCCAGCTCTGAGTAGGTCCCCTTTGCTGGGAAGGAATGCAGGGCTGGGACAAAGTTGTTTTCTGAGATGAATTGTAGTTGTTTCCAGCCAGAACCTGGCCTTATTTTCTGCCAGTAAAATAAAAACAGCTGAATTAGTTTCTGGGTATGAATTCCTTTGGCACACAAAAAATCTTAGCTGTCTCAAGCCAACCATTCTTCTGAGCCCATAGTGGAGGTACACCAGAGGAGAAGGTACAATAGATTGATGCTGTATCCCCTGCAGTTAGTTCTTTGGAAGATAATATTAGCTACAGTAATTCAGAGCAGCCCTGAGGCTCCTCTAAGCCATGAAACATGTACACTGGTTTCAAGGTTTGGGAAGGAGGGAAGGCATAAGGGTGAGTGAAAGGTATAGGAGCGTGGTTTAGGATCTGAGCCAAAGTTGCTGCAGTCAGGGGAAGTCTTTCTATTGACTTCAAAAGGTTTTGAATCAAGCCCTAAGGACGAAGGAATTGAAGTCTGACTGGTTGAATTATAATACCAAAAGGATTTAGCTTCTCTGACTGGGGTAAATTTCATCCTTCCTCAGCTATGAGACAGAAAGAAATGTGTGAAATGTGCCAGCTGCCCCAAAGATGCCATTCTCTGAAAATATCTTACCTGTTTTTCTGTGATACTGTATACAATCATATAAATGCTTTTGTGCACAGTGAAGTAGTTTCATGAAGCAAGCTCTTGTCCTGTTTTCTGGATAAAAATAGAGCTGGATGCTCTATTAATAAGTGTTATTGGTTGAATGTAATCTCTTGTAAACACAGAAAAAGAAACTTGAAATTCTGTTGAGAACTTGATAAAGAGGAGTTCAGTTTAGTGCCATTATAAAGAGTCAGAGTTTTGTGGAGATGGTATTGATTTGTTTTCATATAAACTAAAAATTACAGCTGCACGTAAGAGCCAGTTTGACTTTCAGCGACCCCAGGGAATGGTCTCTTTCTCTGTAGAAAAAAAGCCTGGAAGTCTCTTGCAATCATGTTGTCTCTTTTGTAGACTCTGTAAGAGTTTAGTAATATTTCTTTACCTGCAAGCGAAAAAAAAAGCAAGATCATGTTAAGTAAATTTATACTAAAGAAACAGGTTTTTTCATAAATATGTTTCCGTGTAAATATGAACAAAATGATCTGGATCTTTTTGTTACTTTTTTTTCTTCTTACTTAATTCTATGTCTCTAATCAGGAAGTTTCTTTTAATGGTGTTAGAGTAGTCTGTACATTTGCAAAGCTGTAGCTGGGTAATGAAGATATGTTCTTTTTGAATTATAGGTAAGTTCATGTAGAGCTGTGATAAGGAAACAAAAATAACTGTAGCAGTGAAATACTACAATTAGTTCCATAAAATGAAAGTTACAGACTTGTTTCAAACTATTTGAGTACGCTAATGACTACTGAAAGTTACTTGTGAAACCAACATTTTTGCTTTAGGACCTGGGCTTTTTTTTCTTTTTTCTTTTTTTTTTAAATAGTTTAACATATTTTAACCTGAAAGAAGAGTTCCCTGTATATGACATTTAGGGATGTGTGATATATATTTAAGCATGCAAGTTAGTTTTTTAGCAGTAATGTTTTTGGAATGTACTGAATCGGTATATTTTGAAAGGAAAAACACGTTAAACCAATCAGTTACATGAAACTGTATTCTGTGTACCGGGTGCTAACAGCAGAAACCTCACACAACACTGGAGCACCAGTTTAACTGTTTCTTGTGGTCTAACACACAACTTGGCATGTAGAGCATATGCCTTTGAGATTGACTTTTCATCAGGGTGAATGACATCTCTTTGTAATGTACTCCATGCAAAATCAGCAAAATAGCAGTCTTCAGTTTCATCAGTTATATACTTTCCAGGCAAAATCGTGTATTTACTCAGAGACAAAAAGCTAAAGAACAGAAAAAGTTTAACCACAAACATCTTGAGAAGTATACAACATGGGTTCTCCTGAGACATTGCTGTGCTAAAATATGGAAGAATCTTGAACGACTGCATTGGTATGAAAGATGAAATTCAAACCTCTACCATTTTATATTCATTGTTAATATAGTAAGAACAGAACTAACACTCTCTCTGTGCCTTTAAACTGTGAGTCGCAGCCAGCTTTGCAGTGGTCGGTGTCCTTCTCCTTATTCTTTTAACACAGAAACTGCAGTGCTGCAAGTCAAGTGCTTTACCTTGAGAAATATGAGCTGGTGGCAGAAGCGGCGCTTGCTGCCCATTCTCTTTATTTTTCTTATTTTTTTTTTCTGCTAGACTGTATTGTCTCTGATTATATCAGTGGAACAGCAAAAGATACTGATTTACAGTAATGCATAGGGATTTATCTAGAAAACTGCAAGGGAACAGCCAGTAGAGTGTGCTGGTCTCTTAGGATGAAACAGAAAAAATAAATCATCAGTTGTTGGTTTGCTTAAAACCTCACGAATATATTTTTTTTTTATAATTCCTTAATGTAAAATTATTCTTGCTGGGTTAGAATTTATATTCCTATATCATTGTCTTTTTTGGAGTGGCACTCACAAAATTAGCAGGTAAAACAACTTTGAGTCATGTAGAAGACGCTGTGAACCCCGAGCCAGAAGTACAGTATAGGAAAGCAATGGAGTCAGATTATCTCATTTTTCTTTCAGCCTGAAGTTCCTATTCTGAGAGTCCCATTCATGAAGGTCCAAAAAAAGTGTTTACATTCCCCCTTTTCCATCTGACCTTACCAGTTATCCTCTGACCCTGTGTTATGATCTCAAAACATCTGTGAAACCCTGGCAACTTCAGTATTTGGGGGAGGGATAGGGAGGGGGAACTGAGGTTGTACAGGATCTTTCATCGCCTTTAGCTTTGGTTATACAGACATTGCAGTATTTTCATGCCAGAGCTTGCATAAGAATACTTAAAGTAGTTTAATGAATTGTTTCTGAAAGACTCTGTGACACTGTTACATTATCTTTTACGATGTTGTCATAAGCATTTGTTTTTTGTTTGCTTTTTTACAAATAACTTATTAGAAACAGCGTCTCTCCCTGTGTCCAAGCTT
>NW_010163262.1:72458-88787 GCF_000695765.1 Mesitornis unicolor | reverse complement strand
CCCACAACTGGGAATGGAGGTGCTGAGCGTCCTCTGCAGCTGGTGGGTGCCACTCTTGGCTGGGTGATAAGCTGGCACAAGACATACTGTGACAGCATGAAAAATGTCGTGCGTTGGCAGACAAACCCATGCCTTCTACGATGCGTGCTGCTTTTGGGCTGAGAGTTCAAAAGAAAAAAACATGACTCATGCCTCAGAGTGGAGGGGTTTTGCTCTTCACTATAATTTGAATAAGCCTCTATCTTTAATGCAAGGACTAGGAGAAGAGATTGGAACAGTTCTTAATCTTTATTTCTAGTAAAAAAATCAATAAATAAAAAGAGGGCCCATATCTTCCTAGGTTCCACAATATCTACTTTGCAATTCAGCTTGTTTTCAGACTTCTGTACAACAAGAGAGGATCTCTCCAGATTATTACTTTGGCTTTGTAACAAAAAATATTGTCATTAGAACAAGCCCGTACCATTACTACAATCTTAATTGTTTAACTAGAAACATGAAACTAAAACCATGAAAAATTTTCCATATTCTTTGGCGCACACACACAAAAATAGTCTATCAGAAGACATTTTATTTTAATTAATGAGTTGAGATTTCTCAAAACGATGGGAAAGGTGGACATAGTGAAAAAGATAGACTCAATAGGTAAAACTGTGTGTGTGAGAGATCAAAAGAGAACAGTACTCAAATGTAGACAGCTCTTTGTGGCTTGTATAAACAAGTGCTCCTGTTGTTACTACCTCTGCTGAAGCTGCAGGCATCACAGTGATCACAGAAAACACCACAGAAAAGAGCAGATTTAGCAAATGCCTAAGATGACTGAGGGAAGATCACAGCTTTCTTAATGACATTTGTTTAACTTTTGCAACCATATATTTAGCAGGATAGGAATGACTTAAGTCATGATGAGCCTTTAAGGACCTAATTGCATCAGTGCCAGAGGATGTAGCAAAATCAGTCTGAGAGTCTGTACTGCCTAATGTGGGTGCCATTTCTATTAACATATAGGGGAAGTATTTCTGGTGTGATTTCCTAAAAATACTCTAGCTGTGGCTACACACTCAGAAATTAGACAAGTCAAGATTTTCCTATATGCTCTGTAGTGGGGAAAGCAATGCAAAGAAAGTGTGAGACTTCTCTGAAACTGCACTGGTGCCATCTGTGCCATTTGTAGGCAGGTGGGGCAGGGGCTGAGTTGTACAGCACAGCGCTCTCTGTGGCCTGTGCTCCCACT
The DNA here is from genome assembly GCF_000695765.1 of Mesitornis unicolor. Classification (NCBI taxonomy): domain Eukaryota; kingdom Metazoa; phylum Chordata; class Aves; order Mesitornithiformes; family Mesitornithidae; genus Mesitornis; species Mesitornis unicolor. Next base: position 87,553 of record NW_010163262.1, on the reverse strand, counting down.
GTCTGTGTTGTGCACTTTGGGACATATCTAGGGCAGCTCTCTTACAGGGTTACAGGAGCTCAGGCTTCACCTCTTCCACGTTCTGGGTTGTACACAACCATGGATCATGCATGGTGGTGTGGCTGCACAAGGAATTTGGGCAGACACAGGAGGTCTTGTCCCACACTTAACTCACTGCCTACCCTTAGTAATGTCATGTAGGCATACCATAATCATCTCCTTGCCAGAGACAGAGTCTACACGTCTCTGTTTTGACCCTAGTCTTGTTCTGAGTCTTTGTGACAGCACCTCATGCAGATTTCCAGGCTAGAAAATTGGTCCAATTCTTTCTGCACCCCATTAATGAAATGTTGCCCATCCTAAAAGAAAAAAGAAAACAAAAGAAAAAACCCAAACCAAAAAATCACAGCTGCATACGTGTACATGCCATATTTACTGTAATCTGTGGGAGGTGCACAACTGACATGAAGATGGGATCGAAATCCTGCATTCCTATGGGGTACTATAAGAATTGACTATTTAAAGCCTTTGCAGTATTGCCATATATACGTATGACATGAGTTCATTACACTGGTGCTCAGGGGACATAATCAACTGTGCCTATCTTAAAATATTTAAGTTAATTAAAAATTTGAAGGTGAAAAATATATTAGGTTGCTAAATGAAGGTAGAATTTAGTACTGCAAGAATCAGTCAGAGAGATTGTCTCAAATCCTGGCATTTTCTACAGGGAGAAGAAAACGAAAAGAGAGCATGCTTTGTGTGCTTGTCCTCTGCCTGCGCGCCTTTGTAATATAATTACTAGGTGAAAATGTAACAGCATAAGAAAAAAACATGGCATGTCTGAATTAAGTACAGCCTGCTGCATACATGCATGGGAGCAGAGGCTTCTGTTAAATCCTTGGTGTCCCTGTGCAGCTGGCGAAGTAGGCACACAATTTTTACTTAGCAGCTAAGTCCAGTACTTATGGCGCAGTTATATGAAGGCTCAGGTTCTGCAGTAGATATCAGCACACTGTAGTAATTGCTGTATTTCTTAAAAACTTTGTGAGAACAAATGTGCCTGCAGTACATGCTTCTAGTAACACCCACTGTCCTTTTTTCCTTGGCACTTCAGCTTTCCCTTTCATATGGCTTTCTCTTGTTTAAAAGAACAATATATATTTCATTTGTTGCCACAGTTATGCTTGAGTAACACTGTCTGGGGCAATAGACTTGAGTTTCCAGAAGATAATCTGAACATCAGCCTCATTATCCCAGATGTTGACACAACAGTCACCTATCCCAGGTAGAGGATATATGTCAGATGAAGTGCACAGCCCTTGCGGCAGCTTTACATTAAGATCAAACAACCTGCAGCACTCCAAAATTTAGAGAGAGAAGGGCTGGGGCGTGCATCTTTTACAAGGAAAAGCAGTTGAACAGTGATTGTGCATCGAGGGCTCCGAATTTCTTAGGTGGAAACTGCTCTGTCCCCAGCAGGCCATCGTGTTAACGTGGTCACAGTACAACACACAAAAGAACTTGTGGTTAATTGCAGGTGGCTTTTGGCATCAGCCCAGAAGATCTCAAACCCTGTGTCTCTGTATGCTCTTGTAAACACCTATCTTATTTATGCACATGTGGATTTGCACACTCCCTGCATTTAGGTTTTGTCTATGTGAATCCCCAGTGTTTGCATGCCTAAGGGATGGTGTGTAAAAGCTGCACCCACAAATATATGTATATCTAAACAGGCTATCTTGGATCTTTGAAAATGTGACATTTGCTGTTACAGAGATGTATTTTATCCTCAGAAATAAATGCAAAAGTTATGTGACTTGACTGGGATCTAGGATTTCTAATAACAGAACAGGTTTTTTTACCCTTAGTAGACTGTAGAATGAACAGTTTTTGAGAAGTTTTATCAAGCTACTAGGTATAAGTAGATATGTGACAACTATCTGAAAATATTTACCTAGGTTTCCCAGCACAGATAATTTACATTTTAACTAGCATGTGGTTACTTTTTTTTTCCCCAGGTTTAATCATTAAACACTGAAAATCTTAATTTCATCAAACGCAATCAAAGAATTTTGTATAGTAGCAATTAAAAGTATAAAACTAGCATTTGAGCTACAGCAAATTAAACAGCTGCATTGAAGTATTTTTAGCAGCCATCCCAATCAAAATGCACAAAAAGCTTCTATTTTTTTAAGATGTATCTGCCGGGTGTAGCTCTGGTTTCCGTAATTCGACAACCTCACTAAATGTATGCACACACTTTTAAAAATTCTGTTACTGATAAGCAATAATAGTTTTTTCTGTAAGGCAACTTGGGTGAAAAAGTTCAGAGGGCTTGTGCTGACTGAGTTGCTTTTGCAGAAGGGGAGCTTCCAGCTGTAGCTGAAGTGTTTAAATAAGGAAATCAAGAGCTACTTTGTTGTTTCTGTTACTTTTACTGTACTTCATGTGTGGCATTGAGTTTTCCATATTGTAAATGCCACACATGAAGCCAGAGGACCTTGTTTCTCATCATTCCTAGCTCCTGCCACGTTGTGGCAGTAGGCCTTTCTACTTATTTTACTTTTTTTTTAACTGAAATGCCCAAGCTTTTTGTGTGTAAGTCAGCCAACAGAGGTCTACATAATCAGCTATATAATTAACCAAGTGGTAGTTCTAAGCTTCAAGTACCGACATGTTCCACATCCCTACTCTGTTTAGAGACTGAATGAAGAAATTGGAGGAATTTTAGAAGCCTGAGCAATTCTGAGTTGCACTGTGGAAATTTGCATCCCCCTACTGCAAGGGATTTAAGAGACCTTTGTCTTGTTATGCAATGATACCTAGAAACACAGAGAGGGTCACAAGTTTGATTTCTGTCCTGACCCCTCCTTGGAATCTTTTGACCAAGTGTTTGAGTGCAAGATGTAGAGAATGTACTCACAAAGGGACAAAGGGGGTCCAAGGCATGAGTAGGAAAGAAGTTTTGGAGTCGCTTTGAGTGGGAAAGGCAGAGATGCACAAGTAGCTGCATCAGTAAGCTCATGGAGAAGCATCTGGCCTGCCTCCAGTACAACCACAGAGTTTGGTGTAACTGCAAGGTGGGTTCACAGCTTTTCTGCAATCTAAGAAGAAACCTGATCATCTTGAAATTGCTGTTGACCAGCAAAGACCATTTGAGTCATTGTATTTGAAATAGTCATAAACTGACATAGTTTCATATCCAGTTTTCCCCTCAGCTTCTCCATATATTTTTTCCTGAAAAAGAATAAAATAACACTCTAGGCATCCACTGGGGGAGAGATCCTACTTTCTCTAATAAAGACTTAGGGAACCTACATCTTGGGGATTTTTGTGTTGCCAGTCCTGTGCTCCAAAACTGTATTTTCTTCCATTCTTCTTCTAGCTTCCTCCATCTTCCTCTGTTTCACCCTTTGCTCCATCTGGCTTTTGGTCATTCCTGATATTTTACAGATCATCTCCTGTTAATCAAAGCTATTCTTCCTCCCCTAGTGATTCAATTTGTCGTATCTCGCAAAATGCATTAGCTTAAAGTCAATGAACTTTCACTGGAGCTCTTTCCTGTTACTTGCTGCTATGAAGCATCAATCAGTATCACAACAGTAAGTGCTAGTTTTGTGTGGATGGCATCTTCAGAAGGAGGGATGCAGCTAGGGAGGTGAAGGGAAGTGGCTATTTAGAGCTCAAGTCATCAGTTAAATTACTCAGTGATAAAAAGTCACTGTCTTCTTCTTTAGTGATGTTCATGTCATGCTGCAGTGTGGGGAGGTAGTGATGCATCATTGCACTCTGATGCTTTGTGATGTTGTATCAGCGCTAGGGATATTTTGGGATTGTGCCAATATTCTGCAAGCTTTGCAGGAACAAGATGATATAATGAACAAGAGAAATAATTACTAAATCACCCCTCCCCTCACACTGGGAGCCAAGACTGGAACTCAGCTTTTGTTTAAGTGCATTTCCCAGAGTGACAGAGGCAGCCTCCTTGCTGCTACCAAAACCACATTCTCTGGCTGGCTGGAGAACATGTTTTCATACATCTTCATGCCTGCTTCAGGAAGTGACATTATGTTTTTCACTGCACTTTTGAAACCTTTCAACCGATGCTATAAATAAACAAAACTGGTGTTGCTTCTTGATGTGAGCTACTGCTAGCACGCTAAGCGCCCTCCAGACCTCAGCATAGCTGTCCTAATCCCTGGCCTCTGCCTAAAAATTTGCTCTGACTTGAAAGGAAGGGGTGAGATGTCACTGACAGTTCCTCTGAGAAGGTTCTGCAGAGGAAGTGTTTTCTCAGAAAGTGTTTGGAGGCAATAGTGAGTACAGCAGAACTGGGAATATGTGGACATTCAAAATGGGGAGTACATGTGAAGAAGGGAGGGACTCATGAGCCCCCAATCTACTTCATGAGCTGACTTGCTCCACCACGCTGTCTGGCATGGTAAGTCTGGAAATGTTAGTGAGACTGCTCATGCACCCCTGGCTAGCACAAAACATCTGTGCACTGTCAGCCAGGCCTGGCCAGATCAACGTACAGTGCGTGGTGTACGCCTAAACTCCCGTGATTAAACATTTCTTTTGCCTCTGAGTTTTGTAGACCCATGCTTTGGGGAACTGTAGCATGCACTGAAAGCCATTTTACTGTTAACTGTTGGCATGAAAAAACCATCTTAAGTATATGGAGCATGTGATTACAGTGGCATTAATTAAAAATACTCACCAGTCTACCCTGTTGCTAGTGCCTGAGGAGGTTTCTAAGAGATGTAGCCAGCAGCACTATAAATTATTTGAAAATGAATGAGGAAAACATTGTTTATTTTTCAGAGATACCCTGTTAATAAGTGACTACCTGTCTGCCACGCCCCTTAATTTTTTTTGCGCCCTTAAGAAAGATGTCTAAGGTGGACGTCCATTGTGGGAGTTAAGATATCATGTTTATATTTCAAAAGGCAAGCTGAAGCCCTTAGATTTGGTCTCCAGCTGAGAGAAGTACACATTTAGAAATTACAACATTGGTATTGGCTATCTGGAGCTTTAGGAAGTGGCTGAGAGCTGGCAGTCAATTAAAACTGGGCTGGAGTTCAATATCAGAGCTATGCTGCCTGTTTTTGTAGGATGTGTTTGAATCGCAGGCTACGCTGCAATATGGTTTTGATGTAGAAGTATGTAAAAAGGAAATGTAACCCTTAAGAAGCTGTCTGCATTTTCTGGTACAGACAGGTTGTTTTACATAACTCCAGCTCAAGACCATATTTGGGCTGGAAAGTTGCACCTCATGTACTGTGGTGCAGATTCTGATCCTATTTTTTGTGGTGTAAACATGGGGTAGAGCTGCTAACTTTGCTTCTTTGAGCAAGGAGCTGTGTTGCGTGAATATCAGAGTGTGACCAGAGACTGACTTTCTGTCTAGCACAATGCCGGCTTTGGTATGAGTGCTGCGCAGTGGTAGAAATAAGAGATCATGCTTCTGTGCAGCAAGGAAGGATGTAATCCTTACACTCGAGAAACAAACATGGATGGATGTCTAGTGGTTCGGTCCCCAGACTTCCCACCTATGCTACGGAAGATCTAGCTGATCATAGCAAATCCCTGCACTCAGCATTTGCAAGCAGCTGGCTTATGGAGCTGAATTCCCAACTGCATTTATATAAGAATCCTGAGGTTTTATCTTCTGTTGTTTTTGCTTTTTTTTTTAACTGTGGCACCTTTCAGTGATTAGCATGATCTTAACTCACACAGATCGGGACCCTAAAAGTAATTTGCCCTGTCTGCTTGCTGTGAGCAAGGTGCCCTCATCTGGACACATTTGGTGTTCACCAGAATATTCTTGCTCGTATCAGACAAAACAGATCAGATTTGTATTCCAGAGACATGTTGGGTTTTTTTTCTCTTTTTCCTAGTATGGTTTGGGGCTTGTAATGAGAGTGCTTGGGAGCATTTGCAGCACTGTTGGGTATGCATGAAAAATACCACCTCCTGGCCCCACCAGTTGGAGAACAAGTTTCAAAAAGGAGTATTTGCCCTAAGGTCCTTCCCCAAAGACACTGAAACTAATTAAAAGTCTCTTATTAGCTTCAAGAAGTTCTGGATCCAGTCTCCGGTGTTTTTGTTTTCGGAAAGCTGACTGCGGCCGCAGTTTTCAAGCAGTGGTATGAGGCAGTGTAGCTCAGATGGCATAACCAGCAACCGATGCCCCTTGGAACAGTCCACAAATGTCTAAAACAGATTCGCCTGTGTACAAAACTATTCTCAGGTGAAACCATTTAAACTCTCTTTACAAAGAAAGGAAATAATTGATCCATTTGCTTCAAGGGTTAATTACGCTGGCTAACTAGACTATGCAATAAAGAAAGGATCCAGGGATCCTTAGGCCGAGGAGTGAATTCATGTCCCTTACCAGTAGAGAAAAGAATGGTAATTGCCTGCTGTGAGTATGAACATATTTTGCTGGCTAGCAAAGCAATGGCATTGACAACTGGCAAATCCACTCTGCTGAGGAAAAAATGTATTTTTGAGGCAGGCACACAGCCAGCGTTTTCATTCGGGAAGTCTCATAAGTAGAATCAAAACTCTTGCGGAGGTAACATGAAACTGTGTGTTAGAAGCTTGTTTTTTCTAATCCCACATTTAATTCTGTCAACATTTCATGCTAGAATAAGAAAAATATTCCTTAGGTTGGTTTTAGTCAGTTCCCCTAATCTTTTTTTTTCCCCTCAGTTCCTTTCTCCAGCCCTCTCCTCAAGATTTCTTTCAGCGACATGGTTGTTTAGAAAGCAGTTGTTCACACAGAAAGGATGGTCTGCTGGACAACTGGTGGGTTTGGGGAGCAGCAGTTCATCCAGTGTGCCTCTGATGCACCTATGTCTTCTGTGTCTTCATGTGTTTGTGAAATTCACTGGAGAGGAAGGGGCAGAGCTGAGGCCTCAGGGATGGGGCAAGTCTTGCCCAGTGCATCTAATAGTAGTAGGCACAGAATGTTTTAGTGTATTTATGGATAGAGACCTAGGGCCATGTCTACAAATACATTTAGGCTTTATTTAAGTCTAAGGTAAGTGGACTTCATAACTGATTATCTGCAGGCCTCAAGGTGGCTGTACTGGGTGTTGTTTGGTATTTGAGGTCTTCTGGAACTCTTCTTTACAACATAGATTTGCACCTAATCATTTTTCATCTAATTAAGAACTGAGCACTTCTGAAATATTAACCTTCTGCTTTTGTGCTTAAGGATTTATAAAGACCTGAAACTTTGGCTCATACATCTGTGTATATGCACCTAAACAAATAACCTGGTTACCCAAAGGGCTGAGCACTCCACATTTCTGGTTGATTTTCTAGGGTTTGGTCTGAAAAAGGGTTCTAGAGCTGAGCTCCCATTCTTTCTTTTCCTTCCACACTTTTTAGCTGTTTAAACTGTGTTCCTCTCTACAGGGCTTCACTTTGCATTCATGTGTGCTGTGTTTCCTGTATATCACTTGCAAAGCGAATTGCTAAACTCTGTTGCATGTGCAGTTTGAAATCATAGATATCCTGCAATTGCTAGGACACGATGCCCTTTTTGTACCAAAAGATTCATTTCAGTAAAATTTGATGACATACACATTTTTTAGCTAAACCTCTGCTACTCTTTGTGCTTATCCTGGTCTCTTAATGCTTCAGTAGATAGCTTGCAGTTGGTATTTGTCTATTAGGAATTAGACTAAGGTCACCTTCTCTGTACACTCTGGTGAACAGCTTTCAGATAGCAATTCCTTCTTGTCATCTAACAGAATTCGATCCATAGAACTGAAAGTTCCTCAAGTTCTTTGTATCATTTGTTTCCTCAATCACTACTTTCCCTTATAACTTGAACACTGCAATAAATGCTCCATTGTTTAATATTTAGAAGTCCATTATGTTCAGTCTTCTCATCTTTGTTGATGCTGTTCGGTGGAGTTCTTTATCACAAAGAACCTTAACCTAGAGGAAATAAAATAAGTATCTGATGCCATACATTTCTAACAGACTATCTTTTTAAATTTTCTTTCTTTTTTTAAGAGACTTCATAAATGAGCAAACTTGTTGCCAAAAAATGGTTTGTTCAGGCTTTTCTGTTTGTTACAGAACAAGTAGCGTAGCAAAGTACAATGTGCAACAAGAAGTTATGTAAGAGTGGAAGAGCTTTTTGAATAGGAGCTATAGAAGACACTGGCATGGCCTTATTTATGGATAAAGTTTAAAAAAAAGTTTTGAAGACAGGAAATAAATGTTTTATTTTCTCTAGAAGTGATTTGCTGTTGCGTTAGAGTTTTATGTTCTGGCAGTTTTCTGATGGCACTGCAGTGGCAAAACAGAACAAAATAAAAATTCCTAAAATCGTTAGAAGAGTGAAAAAACCTCAGATGACTATTAGTGCCAGGAAGAAAAAAAGAAGATACTTTAATAGTCTGTCTGCATTTCCTCTAAACAAAGATGAAAGACATTTTGGAGGCAACTCTGCTTAGAATTAATTGAGATTTTTTTTTTTGCCCTGCATTGTTTTATAGTACTGCCAAAAAATGATGTAATTGATGAAGGTAAATGCTAAAGATAAAATATATTTCTTGTTAACTCTGGGAAATACTTTTTGTCTTTTTACAAAAGCATGTATAATAACTTTAATGGGATTGAGAAGTGAGGGGCAGACAGAAGTCCTCTCTATTGAGTCAGGGATACAGTGCACCTGCCTACCATTATATTTGGTCTGGGAATAAATAGAGGGCTTTGGACCAGGTTGCCATTAATCTCTCATCTTTCATTATTATTCAGTAATTTAATCCACAAAATACTTTAAGTGGTAGATTTTGACCCTTTGATTTCTCAATTATTTTCCTCACAGATCTTTTTCTCCCTGTGTGTCCATTGCATTCCTGTGCACATGGAAAGTTTGGGTCTGCAAGCAAGGCCAAAGCAAAGTTTTCCGAACAGAAACCAGTTCGCCCTCACTTTTGATTTGTAAAGTACTTCTAAATGGAGGCTGAGCCCTCTTAAACATCAGAGGAGAACTGAGGGTGAACAGACTTTGCAGGGCCGAGTCCTTCAGAAGCAGGGCTGCCTTTGTGCCTGAACTTGCACTCCCTGAAGTTACGAGAGAGGTGTGAAACAGAGCCTTGCTTGTGGCATGTAAAATAGGCCTCTGAGTGGAAAAGAAATGTAGAAGGAGGTTCTGATGTGTTTCATTATTGCAGGCTCAGGAAAAACTACAGAAGTAAAAGAACAGCACTTTCAACCCTCCCCCAGCTAGATACAGATAACTGCAGTTCTAGTTAGAGGACATTGGTCTCAGGCTATCAAAAAGGACAAGGCAGAAACATCAGCTACAAACACTGTGAGGGCAGTTGTTTGTTCAGAAATGCACTTAGCATTTTATTAGTAAGTGGTGGCATTAAGAATGTTCAAGTAAAAAATCCCACAGATTCATCTTCTGTCCAAAATCCAAACAACTCATCTCCTCATCATTTTTCTCTAATTCCTTTTGAGCAAACCCATTTAAAAAAATGTGAACAAGCTGCAAAATACTGTCTCTGACCTGGATGAAACCTAAATGATGTGGAGATTTGAAAGTGAAAAGATTTTCTTGTGAAATTTCCAGTGTATTTTCAGAAAAAAAAATAGATGTTGGAATGAACTCTGGAACAGTAACCAAAACCAGACTTAAAAAAAATAAAGAAGAGCATTAAAATGCAATGAATGTTTATGAAAGAGGCAAGATTGCCGTCTGTGGAGATCAAACATCTCTGCTTAAAAACTGAGCTGTTGGCAGTGTGGGCTCACATGCTGCCAGTGTTCCTCAGCCAAGGCTGGGCTGAGGTAGTGCTTTTCCTCAAGTGAACTGTGTGCCCCATGTGCACAACCTTTTAATGCTTCCATTCTGCTGAAGGATCACTCAAAAATTCTGAATATTTCCTGTTTAGAGTGTCAGAAATGTCTAGCTGCCGAATTACATCATTTAAATCAATGGAAACTGTGATTTTGTTATCAGTTTCCATTCCCCTTCACTCATGTCTTTCCCAGAATAGGCGATCATGTATTATTTTGATGTAATTTCTCCCAGAAGTCAACTGATACAATCCACATGACAGCTGGGTACTTTTACCTCTCAATCTGACCTCTTGTGATCTACGATCATGGCAGCTTCTCCTCACATATGTGGTTGGCTTTTGGATCCACTACTCCAAAAATCACAGTTCCTGCCACCCAAAGCACTTAATAAATACGCCTTTACTTACGTAGAGAAAGCTTGCTTCCAAAAATAAGAGGCTAATTGAAGATCTTGCTCTTTTTTTTGAGACAACCAACCCCTGTGTCAGCTGCTGGAAACACCTGTCCCATAGGTTTGGAGAGAGACTCAGTTCTTCACCCCATTTCATTGCAGTCCTCGACTGGAAATGGATTACGGACCACTTTAAAAATTGCTTTTTTTTGTTTGTTTGTTTTTGGTTAATAAGGAAAAACAGAAACATTCTAAACTGACTTCACAGGGAACTTGGCCATCTCTATTTCCGAATCCAGGAGAAAAGGGGTAAAATCTGTCTTGAGTTTAGCTATCAATCTAGAAGTAAATTGAATTAAATACGAAAATGTTTGAAAGCCGAGTTGTATTTCATACCAACTGCATTGCTGATTTAAATGGCATGGTGGAAGGGGGAAAGGGCCTAAATATTCAGCGTTTTTATGATTAAGTATCCTTTGTGCCCCCACCACACCTCCTCTGAAAACAAAACACAAAGCATGTTTGGAGCAGCTCGTGACTGCTACGCTTCAAGGCCATGGTGCCATTCTTTTAAAGCATAGCCCAGAGCAAGGTGAAGTGCGGAGCTGCACCAGCGCATGGTAGCCCCGTGTATTTGAACATGCATGTGTGTGCTTGCACATGCACATCAGACATTGTACAAACACATCACCAGAGCCAGACCCCATGCTTTAGATGTGTTACAGTGGACTTCCAAGGCAAATGAAGGAAAAGAAAAATCTGTTTCCTGAGTTTAAAAGTGTGCTAGTGGAAGAAAATGCCGTTTGAAGGATCCGTGGGTATAAGTAAAATAATGCTATTTAGAGTTTTTCAAGGGCAGGGAAAAAAAGAAAGTCTGGTCTTTAATTCTGAATTCCAGGAGCAGAACAGAGAGGGATATGTATCTGTGGTACTTATTTCATGTACATATTTTGTACTCTATGAGTGGTCTGTGTCAGTAACTAGTGTAGAATACTCTTTGGTCCTTGCAGTTTTAGGCAGGCTCAGCAGGGTGACTGATAGACCAGTAGAAATGAGAAAAATTACGTGCATAGAGATGAAGGCTGCTATTCACCAACATGTAACACAAGGAAGTAGTATGAATAAACATGTTCACGTTTGGCATACCCAGGAAGTCTGGTATTAACAGCATAGCTGCCATCATCCTGGTATAGTCTTCATGCAGTGGTAGGGGTTCAAAACCCAGCAGATCTTACTTGCATTCCTGGTGCTAAAGACCTCAATTCAGTCAGTTGCACAGTTTTTCGTGGGCTTCAGAGCAAATTAGAGAGCCCTGGTTTCAATGCTCATCTCTGGCACTTGGGCTATGTTGTCATAAGCATTCACAATTTGAGCCTGTTCTCAAGGCTGAATGCCTTGATGGTCCATGTTGCCTGACCGTTGACTTGCAGTCTGGCACAACTGTGAGCCAGCTGTGATCTCCAGGTTGAGAAACACAGGACACTGATCTGAACGGAAATCTCACCTCCGCAAGCGGGTTGGACGTAAGTGGGTGAAGCCACATAACACAGGGAATGTGAGCAGACATCCTGACACGGCTAAATAGGAAAGAATCAACACATCCTGAGCTGGGAAGTGGGAAATCGTGAACAGACAGGACAGGCAAAGCATTAGGCCAAGCACTGAGGTGTGGATTGACTTGTGTCAGGGTCCAGCCAGAAGATAACACTGGGGGCCTGTTAATGCTGCTGCAGCAAACACTGGGATTGTAGTAATATTTATGTGCTGTTGATGAAGCATATCTCCTTCATATTGGTAAAGAGCTCTGGAGCACACTATCTGCTAGATTAACCTGCACTGATATTGCATTCATTATTATGGGAAGACATGTATTTTTAACATGAATTCTGCTGCATGTTTAAATGAGGCATGCTTTACAATGTAATTAAGAAACCCTTCTTTTCGCACAATTGTCAGCTCGCACTTTTCCCACTTCGCTAATGCCTTCAATGCACAAAAGCCATGAAGAAAATCTTTCCGTGACATGATGGCATTACCAGCTCTTTTCAAGTGGGAGGACTGTACTCCTACACAGCAGATTTTCCCTGTGTTGTGGTATTCATGCAGCAAAGAGCTGTACTTCTGAAGGGTTTCTTGTTTAAGCTCTTTCATGCTTCTTGCCTTGGAGACTTCTTTTAGACTTGTAGCCAAGAGGAGGTCAGGAAGTGCTCCGTGCTGCAGCTTCTTTTTCTGTATATGTTTCTATGTGGTTCTCCACAGATTCATGGAACACATTCCCCTCCATCTCTCTCCCTTTCAGAGTAGTTTATGTTTCATTATTTGCAGATGGAAAAATGACAACTTGACAAACACGAGAGGATCTTTTTATTTAAATCGTCATCTTCTTTCAGGCTTCCATGTAATGTAATGAGGAAATACTGAGAATGCAAAAGCCGATTGGATTTTATTTTCACAGTGTGTGAAAAATGAACTTCCGTGCACATTTCCATGTGAGGTTATTTTTAGCTGTCATTCTGCTGATGGAATTTGCCCATCTTCGTGACTTTACGATTTGGCTAAACTACTGATGCATTTACTGATGCATTTACTGCCTTTGATTTTAGGGGGCTGGGTTTGGCTTTATAAAGTCTGTATTTTCATCTCTTTTGTACTTCTTTTTTCATTGCTAAACACACAGAGCAACAATGAGGGATAAATGAAATCTTGAAAAAGCCACTAGGAATTCAGCAGCCTGAACCATCCCATCTAACCCAAGGCACACAGGCTTCATTCCCGAGTTCTGTCTGTTCTTTTCCTACCATGATTTACAGCCAAAACACACAAGCTGTGCTCACTCCTCACATCCCAATCACAAAACCAGGAAAGACTTCCTTGAACTGAGCAGTGCTGTTAAGCCCTTGTCTAACAGTTTCAGATTCATTTAACTGTGAGCACAAAGTTAATCACATCTCACAAAGATCTGGGTGTGATCTCAGTCATGTTAGTAGGAGCTCTGAAAAGTGGTGGAGTTTGAGGGCAATCACAGAATCACAGAATCACAGAACGTTAGGGATTGGAAGGGACCTCAAAAGATCATCTAGTCCAATCCCCCTGCCGGAGCAGGAACACCTAGATGAGGTTACACAGGAAGGCATCCAGGCGGGGTTTGAATGTCTCCAGAGAAGGAGACTCCACAACCTCTCTGGGCAGCCTGTTCCAGTGCTCTGTCACCCTCACTGAGAAGAAGTTTCTTCTCAAATTTAAGGGGAACCTCCTGTGTTCCAGCTTGTGTCCGTTACCCCTTGTCTTATCATTGTTTGTCACCGAGAAGAGCCTGGCTCCATCCTCGTGATGCTCACCGTTTAAATATTTATAAACATGAATGAGGTCTCCCCTCAGTCTCCTCTTCTGCAAACTAAAGAGCCCCAGCTCCCTCAGCCACTCCTCATAAGGGAGATGCTCCACTCCCTTAATCATCTTTGCAGCCCTACGCTGGACTCTCTCCAGCAGTTCCCTGTCCTTCTTGAACTGAGGGGCCCAGAACTGGACACAATATTCCAGATGCGGTCTCACCAGGGCAGAGCAGAGGGGGAGGAGAACCTTTCTTGACCTAATGCCCTGCTGGCTGTTTGTGCCAAGCTTCTTCTCTTGTGCTTCTTTCCCTGCTATCACATTTCAGTGCTGTAGCAGAAAGCACTGAGAGCGTGAGACCATCAGCCAGAACCAATTCAAAATCTTTCAGTGGCAAAACCGAGTGGTGGAAGGATGAGACAGGCTCAGGGCAGAGCCTGCCTCAGAGTGACCAGCTCAGGGAACAGAAGATGGGCACCAGCTGGTATTGCCTGACCATCCCTCCATCTTCTGCCTTTGCTGGGCTGCCCATGTGAGAGTCCACTGCTTCCACGTTCCTCCCTGTGAGTGCAGGGCCATGGACTGGAGCGCTTTCCTACCCAACTGGCTGATCTTCTTGTGCCTAAAGCTGGCCTATTCCGTAATGCTGTAATCAGGAGCAGCAAGGCTATGGCTCCATCATAGCAGTGGGGTTGGGAGAGCTGAGCTCAGCAGATGTTAATTAAAAAGGACATCCTTCTGCCTTTCGGCACTACTGATCCTTGGGCACAGTGGATGGTCTGACCACTACATTCACTATTTCATTTTGCATTTATGTCCGCAGTAAGAGATATAGTGCACCCAGAGGTCTCTTCCAGTATACCAGTTTTCTAGCATAGCAACTGAGCTTTGAAGTGACTTGTGTTCATGAAAGCAAGCAATTACTTCATAGCAGCATATACTGTCATGAGTCTGTACTAAGAGCCAGGAGAAAACCCCTAAACTTTCCTGTATACTATGTTATTGGAATAGATGTTTTTACGGAAATTGTCATAGCATCAAAACAAATGCTTCCTTTTTGTCTGTGTTTTGCTCTGAATCATGGTTGTCACTGCATTATAACAGGGTTCTGCTGTTATACTTCCACCCTCTCCCTCCAAAAATCAACCCATAAAAAACCTGTCTGGATTTTAGCCACCTGGTTATAGTTAGTTTTTTATTTTAAAATAGCTTTCAAAATAGATCAGACATTACACCGTTAAAAACAATTTTCCCTGTAGGTATTGAATATCAGACAGGGCTTGTAGTAATAACTGATAGGTATCTAGAATAATCCTCAGTATGGACTGAGACTACAAAGATCTGTCAATCACTGCATTTAACTTTAAGCACAGATGATTTGAATTCGTGTTAGCAGCATGAGGAAGTAAAAAAGATGGAATGGTGCTGTCGGAGAAAAGATGATAGGATTACCTCTGCTGTTAGCCTTTCCTGCTACTTGCTTGAGATACTAAATCAAGGTGAAGTTTATGAAAAAGGCTACAATGGGGGTTTC
>NW_010163262.1:20383-72427 GCF_000695765.1 Mesitornis unicolor | reverse complement strand
TGCTGGGATTTTCCTATTATAAATCTGCTGGCAGAAATAAGTGCTTTACTTGTGGCTTAATTTTATGCAGGCGCAAACACCTTGGTTCAACACGTTTTACCAGAGACAATCTCAACTGTCTTAATGCAACAAAGTCCTCATTAACAGGGACCTGTGAAAAACAAAAATGCACACATGCTTTTTTGTCGCTGGTCATTCATGAGCAGTCCGATGAAAACTGAAATAGAACATAAATCCTGAGGTGGTGTAGAACTGGTGTGGAGACATGAGTGTTTGAATCACACAGCTTATGTGAATTATCCATCTTGAAGAACATTACACTCCACCTTTTGAATGAAGTTTCATTAATCTGGTGGAAAGCTCACAGTTTCTATTTGTTCTGCTGTGGCTGCTGAATTTAGCACTACCCCCAGTGCTCACCCCCAAAGCAAACACTTCTGTTGTGGTGAATTTTCCTTTTTTTATCCAACTGTATAACAGTAGAGGTGACTAAGACAATGGTTTTCAAGAAGCTTATCAGACTTGCTTGGGCAGTTCTTTCTCCATGCAAGGGCCATCAAGATAGATTGGTAATACTTTGCTGGCTTCCTAATATATTTGTCGCATTCATTTGGAGTTCTGCATGCAAAAAAAAAGGAAAAAAAATCAGGATCAGACTTCAGAAAAGGGCCTAATAAATGTGATAAATGTCCCTTTGCATATTTCCTCCAAATATCGTCACTGCCTGGTGTACTGGGCTGTGTTTCAAATGTAGATTTGTCACTGGTGTCTGTTACCTTGTTCTCAGGACATGGATGTGAAATTTGCCTTCAGGCACTCAGTGCTGGAAGCATGACTTTAAATTTGTGCTGTCTAAAAGAACTTATTAACCTGAAGTTGTAAGAGAGGGAACCTCAGATCACAAGAAGGGAGATCCTGTAATTCCTGTGATGAAAGACATCCTTGCCCCCAACCCAGTGTGTGCTTTAGTATCAGATATTAAAATCTCTGGTCAAGTAAGACCGCATCCCATAGGCTGTGACACCATTAAAGTCATGCCCAGAAGGAATCCCTTCTTCATGCAGTGCTGTGAAATTTCAAATTTCAAAATATAATTTTGCTTCAGGTTTAAAGAAAACTCCAATGTACTGAATCTCCACCTTAAATAAAATTTTACTTATTTTCCAGTCTGATCACTCAACTTATGTTTTAAAAATCCATTCAGAATACATGGAAACAAACCATTTTGATATTGCCAGTGCTGTCTCTTCCTCTTGCTTTTTTTTATCTCCCCCTCTTCCACAAAGAAAGTGACACCACTTTCCAAAAGACTAAGATTTTACAGAGCTGCACCTTTTTGATGGAATATGGCTCCAGCGTTGCTGGCTTTTCTGATCGGCTGTAGATGGAATTGTCAACTGGTGAAATATAATCTGCTTTGAATTATCTCAGCAAAACGCTTCACTTGTGGTAAATTCATTGGCATGTATGCACATTGTGTTTCCTCAGATCAGGATGACAACCTCATTGCTGGCTGACTTGTGGCATCCGAAGTTAACACATGTAAACTTCACAGCTGTGAGCTGTGTTACAACCGAAAAGACATAGGGGCTGAAGCTAGCAAATTCTTTCTTTTGTTTTCCTTGGGAAAAAAAAAAACAAAACCTGTGCAGAGATGACTCTTCAAGTGAAGAAGTATGAGGTAGCATAACCCAGTTTATTTCATCTCCATTTTCATGTGGTTCTCTTGACTTAACGCCCCTGCCTGTAGCTGAGAGCTCCTGAAAGCTGGCTGACGAGAGGGTCTTTACAGTGTTTTGGGAGAAAAGGGAGGATTTTGATTTACAGGTGGCCTGTTGTACAGCACTTCAAAGCATCCATTTTCCAAAGTGTGACAAGTATAAAGTAGCCACAGAAATTATTTTCCTGATGATTCTGAACTGTGAAGTGGGAAAAGGGAAGCATATTCCAGGGAGTGGTTGAGGTGCAGCTTAATCTTCTCATGTACCCCAACTGCAAATGCAGTCTGCCTGTTTAGGCACCTGAAGCTACTGAAGACTGTTGAGCTTAAGCACAGAAAAACATGCCTGATCCTCCAAGCTGCGGCAGATAAGCTGGGTTTTAACCATAGCAATTGGAAACTTGGGGGGTGGGGGCTGGTGTTTTGGTTTAGTTTTTTTTTTTTTTTTAATTAGTGTTTTACAACCCAAGTTCTCAGAAAAACCTTGAAGTGTTCATCTGCCAAATCAGAGGGCATTTCTGTGTCAAGCAGGTATCTGCAGGTGGGTATGGCTCTCGGCATGCACAAACCCCCAGACTGCAAGTAGGGGATTTTTTGATAT
Organism: Mesitornis unicolor; assembly: GCF_000695765.1. NCBI lineage: Eukaryota > Metazoa > Chordata > Aves > Mesitornithiformes > Mesitornithidae > Mesitornis > Mesitornis unicolor. The sequence goes on along the minus strand of NW_010163262.1, from coordinate 70,106 downwards.
CTGCTTCAGGAAGGGCGATGCTGGGGAGGCTGGAGAGGGGCCAGGAGGAAGGAAGAGGCCTTGCTCAGGGTGGGGTGCAAGGCTTTGAAGTGTGACCCCGAGCAGAACTGGGGTGGGAGCAGAGGTGAGGGGCAGCCAGGGCAGGCAGCAGGGTGCAGGGGCTGTGGAGGCAGGGCGGGGAAGGCAAGGGTCAGGGAGGAGGCCTTGCGGGCAGGGAGGCTCCCAGCAGCAGGGACAGCAGGGCTGGGAGCTGGGTGCTTGCCGGACAGGTCGCAACAGGCAGCTGGGGGAAACCAGCTGCGTTTTTTAACAGCTGGTTTGATATAATGAAGGCTGAGCCCTGATCACATACCCTGGAGGAAGCAGCAACCAGAGTTTTATTCCATCATCTGCACCTCCTTCAGGAGTGACTTATGGCAAGCAGCCGATGTGCTTGCACAGTGGCTTTCCTGCTGCCAAAAAGTGTTGCTCACCTTGATACCCCCAAAACTGAGACACTAGAAGAGGAATCTTCTACTCTCCCAGTACGGTAGAACAAAACACTGAAATTAAAATATGGCAAGTTCAAAATTGTCAGAGGGAATTCCTTCTTTTTCACACATTGATGCAAATCAGGGCTAACACCAGTGACTAAGGTGAACTGGCGTCAGTGGGAAACAGAATTAAGTGGGGTCTGTTCAGTGCTTATGTAAGTAATAAGCACACACTCATAGGGCCCTGACCCAGTTATTCTTGTGTAGTTTAATTTTTTAATAAAACAATTTTTTGCTTGCCTTTTTTAAGACAAATGTTGAAATGAACCTTTGCTCATGTAAAATGCATCTGCCATATGACTAATGGTTATTTTTAAAGCGCTGAGCAAAGTGTACACTTGTGTGTGTCAGGGAGACAAAGAGAGGGAGTCTTTGTGTATTTGCTGTGGTAATTCTTTATGAGTATAGTTGTTTTTTCCAATTATCCTTGTAATACATCAGCAGTCTTGTCTCCATTTCCCTCTGTTGAGGTTTGTGTATAAATGTAGATATTTATGCTCTCAGATATTTCAGTTACAAGAATATATGCTACATCTTAAGCACTGAATTTTATTCATAAAGTGCCACAGAAGACAGAGAGAGGCTTGTGGAAAAGATGGAATTTAAAGTTAAACTATGGTAGTGCAAACAACTATGTGGCCATATGGCTAATTTCAGGGCCTTGGACTGAAATGTTATTTCATATCCAAAAGATAAAGGAGAAATTCTGAAAGGCCAGAACTCATGCTAATGCCTGCAGGAGAAGTTAAGCCCAGAGTCAGGGCTGGAGAATTTGACCTAAAGCATATTAGTGTGGCTTCACAAATGGAGACACAGTATAGAAGGGAGATTTCTTCCACAATAGCAAGATTTTGTAATCTTGCTTAAGCAAAAGCTTAGCAGAAAATCGGAGAGGTGGCCTGTGGAGTATAAAGTCATTTGCACTCAGAATAAATGAGTCTACGAGTGAAGTCCTAGCCCCTATATGTCAGCAGTAAAAATCCCACAGACTTTACTTGGTCTGCATTGTACTTACGGATTTAAGTACCTAGTGCCTAATGAGGCAATGGGCTTTGGTGGCTGACCTCAAAATCAGGCACTGAGTAAATGTCAGAGATGTCATCTGTGTGTGCATGTGTATATGTGTGTTTAATATGAAAGCAGCTTTTGTTTTACAATTGCTGCTATTGCCATAGGTTGTGGGGACTGGTTTTCATTAACATACTTAGGCTTTTGTGATTTAACACTATTACATGATCTGAGTATTTGAAAATTGCTTGAGCAGGCCCAATCCACAAAGTGTGCCACGTGTCTCAGTGCTCTTTCCCAGGGCAGGAGTTGTTTCACACTGCTGGCACGACGTGATTTCTTCCAGCAGCACAGCAGAAAGAAATCCTTACAGGTTTCAAAGGTTGTAAAAACCTGCATGGCTTAGCAACCCATTCTTTGTCCAGAGAAAAAAAGGGTCTCCGTTGCTTTCTTCTTCAAGGATAACACCACCACAGTTATACTGCAGCAGGATGTTTTAAGTCTGTGCTCTTTGGTTTCAGAGCGGAGGTCTATAAATGCTGCTGTAAGGCTTCTGCTGCTCAACCATTATTTCATGTTGGCATTTTTATTTGAAGGCCCAACCATGGCCAAGAAAAGGAAACTTCTGTACTTTTCCTTTTTGTGTTGCATCTTCCAACTGGAATATTTTCAAGCACAATAGAATTAAACATGAGCTTTGGGGAGGGAGGAAGAGGAGAAAAGGGAATTAGCTAGAAGAGATGATGACTCCAATGGGGTACTCTGCAGTTTAGTTCTCTGGGGACTGAAAAATGCTTTCAACCAGTGTGATGTTGCAACAGTCCTAAAGAAGAGAGAAAAATCCATGTCTGGTCTAGACCGACCAGAAACTAAAAACAAGGGACACTTTGAATTCTGAGACTCTCACCACAACTGAAAACTGTGCTCGGGCCAAGTAGCTGGAAAATAATTTCTTGGGTTAGAGAAATGCTTCCCTGAAGAATCAGAGGCAGCTTTCCATTTTAATTGGTAAAGAAATTATTAGATTCTGAAGCGTTGATTCTAACACTTGATCCAGTGCAAAGGTTTGCAATCAGGGCTGTGAAGAGATTTGTATAGTTTAATATGGCACTTAGTAAAATGCTACAGTGAAACAAATTTTTTCTGTGATAATTTCTTGCCATTTGGCTGTGATAGTCTATCATTTGTCACAAAATGGAAAAGTAAGATCTGTCTTCATAATGTACCAAAAAGAAGTCTGACTGCAAACACAATTCAGGAAGAGGCATAGGGACTGTAGCTGAGTGGTGAAACCCTAGATCAGGAGATGGTTATGGGAAACCATATACCAGGAGACCTGAGAATCCCTCAACCAGGAGTAATTGAATGTGGTAATTGTTAAGGAGATCTTTGAAAAGAAATGTTGAGTAAAAATTACTTACTGGATGCTTGTTTTAAGAGGGAAGTGTAGTAAATTTCAGGACAGATTTTTAAGTGGCAATAATACAGGCACAGCCTATGCTGTAGGCAAAATAAATTTTCTGAACTAAATGACTCCTCTCAGTCAGCCAAGCTACAGTGTTTGTTTTTGGGGTGAAATATGTATTTCCTTCATTGCGCTGGTACAAGGATGGCTGAAGCCTGAGAGGAGGACTCCAGGGATCTGGTCGTAATGCCTGGCAATACCACCTGCTCCTTATGGGATGAGGGGTGAACTTTGCAGAGATTTGTATTGCAAAACAAGGAATAGGATCAGAAAATCTTTCTTGGACATGGCAGAGATATGCGAGTAGTATCTCATTTTGCAAGAAACGAGAAAACTTTGGGTTTCTTCTCATTAGTCCTGCACTTTTAAAACTGGTGTATTATTACTAAGCTACGCACTGTGGAAGATGTTAGGCTAAATATGTTAATTCCAGGGAAGAGGGACCTGCAGTCTTCTGGATTAATGTGATACATGTGTATCAGACATTATATTATTTTATGACTGAATTTTAAAACAATACTTTCTTCAAAAATATACTTAAGTCTTGTGAAAGTAATGTGACTCATATAGCCTGCATTTTATCAATATATGAAGCCTCTCCTACAAAAAAGCAACACAGCTCTTCAAGATAAAGAAAAATCAAGGGAGTTTGAAGGTGCTAGGCAGTTTGTTCTTGTAGTGCTGGGATTTATTCTTGCTCTTACAAAACTGCAGTCAAAGCAGATACAGACAGACCATTTTTTTCAGAAAATGGTATAAATGGAAAATAAAGGAAGAATGGCACATGCTTCTGTTCAAGTCCTTTATGTGCTGTGGCCGTATGATAGTTTGACTCATCCAGTTTTACCCTTTATTTTCCTAATGTTCCTTTTTCATCTGATGGCAACTAGAAAGCACAGCTTCTCTCTGGTGGTTCATAAGGACAAGATGATGTGTTGGGAATGTGCTGTATCAGGGATGGGGAACTCTAGAAGTATGACCTAGAACTTTTTAATGTTCCTGCAATGCACATTTAATTTCTTTCTGGGAAGGAGGCAGAAATCCCATGCATGCATATGATTCTTCAATGCAAATACATTTGCAAGCTCAGACTCCTGTGAAATTCTCATCGGAAATTTGTTGCCTGTTGCACAGGGCTTAGGCCAAGATCTGCTCACCTCTGGTTTTTTCCGCATTCAACAGTGAGTAGTCTTCCCCGCTTTGGCTAACTGAAATACATTTTAGGAGGCAGCTGCCTATTGCCAAGAAGAGCCCACATGCAAGAATATTTCCATCTGGGATGACTAACATGTGCCCAATGTACGTCCAGTCTCACATCCCACTCTTCAAACAAAATCCACTGATGAATTAATTCTCTTCTTGCTTCAAAGGGCAGTCAAAAGATGAAAGTAAAAAACTGGACTGATTTCAAAAAATTATGTGAAAAATAGGTCATTCAGCCAGATTGCAAATCATAGATTTTCAAAAATGTGAAATGTCAAGCAGTTCTATTTGAAAAAGTATGTGTTTCCTTGCTTGTTGTATATTTTGCTAGTGATGAAAAGAACATATTCAAAAAGGAAAGATAGTGTTTTAACTCCTTCTCAGATTCATGCCAACAATATTCAACTTGTTTGGTCCAGGCTTGTATCAAGACAAACATGATGCATTTGTCCTTTCTTACTTTGTAATCCTTTCATAACAGAAACAGCAAAAATTAATTTGAACAGTTGTAAATATAAAAGTGATGCCACCATTTCTGGTATTTCACAGTTGCAAATATCAGGTCCACTTCTTGTGAAGACACTTCATTTTATTGAATGTGTCATATGCATGGCTGATCCTTCTCATGCACTGAAGGAATGTAAATACTGATATAAAACCCCAAACAATAACCCACTGGCTTCTCATATGTCAGTGACTCAGGCAATAAAATACATAATTGTGTTGCTAATTAAATTGCTATTTTAAAGATATGTCTTTAATAAAAGCATTGTTTGTTCCGACCCAGAATTAAAAACAGAGCTGTCAGTCTAATTCAGTATAGCTGTCAATACTTAAAACAATACACAGAAGCTGCAACTTCTTAGCTATTCTCAGAGGTGCAGGTCTGAGGAGGTGTAAATCCTCCACTCAAGAGAAACGCCCAACATCCTGCCTGCTGTTTAACTGGTAGGACATATATAAGCAGAGCAGAGACCTGTAATTACACAAATCCTCAGAAAAATTAGCTGTTTAGTAAACTATTTGAGCAGTACCAGTGCTAACTGCCTAAAACTGGCAATCCAAAATTCAGACAACCAACAAAGAAAATGTTGACCCAAGCAAAACAGTATTCATCTCAAGAATTAAAACCCTAAGCCAGGGACATGCGCAGTCCTCTCAGATGTAATTACTGTATTCTAGATTGCCCTGAATGTGCCTGGTATGTCTCTATACGCTGTAAAACAAATATATAGTCATTTAAAACCCCGGAAAGTCCAAATAGGTAAGAAGTAGTCCAGCTCTGTAGAAACGTGGGATTTATCTTTCTGAGATCATCTGTGAACATTTGATCCAATTCAGCACATCTGGGTATTTCTTCCACAGGGGCCAGTGGCTTAGCCACATGTTTATAGGGCTTCCCCCTCCATTTATTGCAGTTGCAAAGTGGTGATCCATCATTGTGGAGGCCAAGGCAAAAGCCAGCTATAGAGCAGGCTCATTGGAGCTAGTAGTTGGGCAACATTTGGAAATTTGTAGTTTCCACGCAGATTAAACAAAACCAGGTTTGTAGGAACAGGTTGTACTTTTTTATTAGAGCAACTTCTGTAGTTGGAAAAAAACAGGTGAGCTTTTAGACAAACAAGACCGCTTCTGGTCTGGAACTGAAGCAGGAGCATTCAAAGTGAAGTATAAGCTGAGAACAGTTGCTCTGCAGCTACTTCATTGTCTTAAACAAAGCACTGCTAGGGCTGATAGGCACCTCTGAGAGCCTGGAGAGTCATCAAGCTCTGAGTTAAGAAGAAACAGCATTTGGTTTAGCTATGTCAGTCCATATTAATCCCATATATGGGCTCTACCAGCTTCGGCAGACAAACATCTTTAACCTAAGCATTTAATGATCATTTCCATGGAGGAATTGTTTATTTACAGTAAAAGGCAGGGTGGCCTGAGTGGGCAGAACTCTACGCTGAAACTCTGAAGCCAGCTCTCTATTCTTCGTTCAGCTGCTGGTGTATCGAATGGGATAGTGGGTCTATCTGTCAGCTCCTTTGTGGTAAGTGATCATAATAAAACTGGCCTCCTCACAAAGTTCTTTGAGATCTACAAAGGAGAAGTGCTACACAGCAGCTATACACTTCTTCATTACTAGCTCTTTTTCATGTGGTTCCTTTAATAGACATTTGGGTTCTGATTTAGATCTTCTGAACAGAGTGTAATGCTACTGGTGCTAGTAGCCACTCTGTGTTTGCCGAATATGACTAGAAGACTCCTACTACTGTGTTGTAAGCAGTTAAAAAGTTATTTCTCTAAATTTCCCAGTGTCAGATACACTCTTAATTAGGGAAAGTCTGTTTATATTCAGGAACTACAGAACTGTCTTTATTTCCCTGGAAATTATTGCAATGATACATCCAATCTGAGTAGGCACATGTGAAAACAAATAACCATATAAACGCTCACAGGTTCTTCAATAAATAAACAGTAAATGTTATGTTTCTCACATTTAAGTAAAACGTGTGAAAATGAATGCCGAAGCATTTCCCATTATTCTGTAATGTATGTGTATGTGCACAGTCAAATGTACAAATGCATAACCATACGTAGGCACAATACCACATTTATGTAATATGAACATGTGGCATTAAATAGTATGCAATATCAAAAAAAAATATGGCAAATAAACATTCAGGTTGCAAAGCCAAGCAACATAGGATATTCCAGAATGCAGGTTTCCTGGGCATCCGTAATTAGCCCTTCTGAATATGTATGATGATACAGTTTTAATTACATGCTATTACATGTAGGGTTTTTTTCCTTGACAGAGTCTTGTTTCAGCTAGTCAATGAGGAGTCAGGTTTTTAACCCTTCTAGTTTTTCTCTTCTTCCATTCAGTGCTTTACCTTCAGATCTCATGCTAATATGCATGGTCCAAGTGTTGCACTGAACACAGAAAACATTCATCCTCTTCAAGCTTTTGTTTCTCTGGTGCTCCCACGACAGCATCTTAATGCCCCATATCCTAATGAACATGTCTCTGCAACTCATCTGTGCAGGGTGAGCATACGATTATCTTCACAATATTATTGCCATCATGCAGAAGCACTGAAGCACAAGAAGAGAAAGGGCAAAAATGTCAGAATGACAATTTTCAGTGAAGGCTAAAAGTGAGATGTGCCGGAGGTTTGCATATATAGCATTTCTCTAGCACTTTCTCCACTGAAAGCACAGGCCCGGTTGACTTCAGCTCTCAGCACTTCTGCGTTTCAGGCCCCAGGTGTCTCTTGTTGAGCACCCAGAAAATGAGGCCAAGCGCTCAAGAGGGAGGAAATTCCAGAATGATGTCATCATGCCTACACGTGGGGAGGGGGAAGGAGTTAATCGTGCCTAGGCAATCCAAGTTCTGGCATTTGCTAACATTTTAGCATTTGGCTCACAACCATATCGTTCTGTTAGCTGAGTTTCTCTATGTGTATACATTTCTCTGTGAATAAATAAGGACATCTGAACTGTGTCTAACCTGCTAAAAAATCTTGCACTGCCTTCCCAGTAAAACTAATTTATTGATGTGTGTGCCCTTGGAGAAAAAGGCATGGCTCACGTTGTGCTTTACTTATTTTTCCTGCTGCAATTAAATCTAGAGAAATCTAGGGAACCTTGGTTTTGATTGTTTCCAGAGGAAGAAGGAAGGGAAGTAAAGAAGATATACCTTAATAGGTGCTGCAGTATCAATACACCCCTCCCCCCTGCTCCAGCTGTGCATCAGACATTCATTTCTTCTCTGCTTCAGAAGCAGGAACAGTCAATAGGCAGGGAAACAATCTGGCACACAAAATCCAGGGGACTAAGAAATTCTAGGGGGCAGAGATATATTTACTTCACTTCAGTCTGAAAAGCTGGTACTAAATGTCAAGTTCTACATTTGCTACATCATCCCTATCCATTATGAAATTATAAGTGAGGCATTAAAAAGCATAGTGTGCTGCCTTAAAAATCCCGAGATTTTCAATTAAATACTGGTTTATTTTTTGTTTGTTTCCTGCAAGTTTTCTCAAACTGTTCCCCTATTGAAACTTCCCTGCACAAGCAGACAGATTGGAAACAGGTTAAAAATGGAAGCCAAAATCCATATGTAAACAGCTGGCTCTAAGACCTGGTGCTCCAGGGAACGAAAACTTGTAATGCAAGACTCCCAGAGCTCCTGTGGGAATAGGCCTCATTAGGTATCCACCGTAAGTGTGTCTGTGTGCATGTATCAGTACACCATGGTGATCCTATCTGTGTGTGCGTATGTACCTGAGGTTAGCAGAGTATTCATGCCTGCTGCGCCACTCACTCCTCCATCTTCTCACACTCCTCATCTGTTCTTTGAAACTGGGAATGCCTCTCTTGTTCATGCATCCCCATCTCTGCTAGCACCCCAGACTGCTGGCAGAAGGACCTTTTCTTACCCCTCCTATGTGTGTACGGCAGGTGAGCTTTTCTCACTGACTCTCTGCTGACTGTGTCAGATGTTACTGGTCTTTCAGCCAGTGCATAGGGCAATGTGCTTACCCTGATGAACTGAAATGCCATGGCTTGCTCTTTAAAAGCTCTTCTCCACAGACCTTCTATATAGGGTACCTCAGGAAACATAATTGCCAAATGGGGCATCAGAGGGAAGCATCATGAGTACCCTACCTTTACCCCACTCCGAGTGGCTGGTTCCTCTCATGGTCTGAAAAATCCCTGATAAAGGAGTGGAATTCATTATTAGTGCTTTTAGTTCTGGAAATGCCTCCCCATCCATGCTGGATCCCTCCTCCCTTTCCAGCCTGTGGACACATGTTTATCCCTCCTCCCTGATGACTGGGGAGCAAGCTTTCCCTCTTCTCGCTGCAGTCACTAGCGGTATGGGGTGCAATGGCAGATCTTATGCCAATATTTCCTGTTTTTCCTAAGAGTGAAAAGCGTATCTGTCCATGCTGAGACGCTTCCTTAGAGAATGTGGCTAAGCCGTGCTCTCCAGCCAAGATGTCAGCTAGCAACATGTACTCTGTGGACTTCTGGGGATAGAAGTCCTAGAGCAGGCAAAGTGGTGGAAATAGTATGATGCCTATTGCATTATTGAAAACAAAATACAGCTGTGTGTTACTGTTGGCTGAATGCAACCTGTCAGCACCAATGTCTCCCCAAGAAAGCAGGACTGATTGAAGCCAGGCTTCACAGGAAGAGGTGCCAGCAGCCAAGCAGTTGGAGATGCACGACATGTTGCCCCCTGCCCACTTTCAGGCCATATGGTGTTAGAGCATGGAGTGTGCCTGGAGAAGCACCATGCCACGAGGAACCCTGTGGAGACAGGCAGATTGCTCTGAAAGCCCAGAAGGACCTGCAGAGGTTTTGCTGGCTGCTGAATGCCCCAGGGCTGGAACAACATGCAATGGACTGACCCAGGGCGCCAGCGGTGATTACTATGCCTTGATGGTGCAACAAGCTCCAGAATCACTCCAGAATAATTCCTCCATAGCCCACATATTTGCTCATCCTAATTATTAATTACTCTAACTCACTCATTTAGGACCATTTTCAGTCTTTGTAGTTCACTGAATCTTAGAAGGCTGAGTGTCCCTACCCTCTCATGAGTGTGAGTGGGTTGGGTGCCGGCCCTGGGCACTGGAGGAGGAATCATGTTGCTGTAGCTTGGAAGAAGTGGTGAGGGTTAAGCAGGCTTTGAGCCATTTCAGTGCATCACTGTCTTTCCATCTCTGCTGTATTACATTTTGGTCTGGACAATCAGAACCTGTGTAACTTCAGACCTCAAGGAAAGGAATGACTGGTTTGCCCTCCTGAATAAAATGAGACCATGTGAATGTGGGGAGAGGGGGGAAGGGAAATAGGCATTTGCATAGGTCAGGAAAGGTCGTTAAAACATCTGGCAGTAGTAACTGACATGTGTCAAATTTTAGTGTTCATTAAATTCATATTAATGCAAGAATGGTTCTTAAACTCCAAATGCCCATTTTGGTTACCGTGTTCCCTCAGTTGATGGTGATGACTTTTCAGAACTGTACCATGCTTGTTTGCTTGCTAGTGGCATCTGACCTGAGGTCAGATTTCTATTTAACCCCTTCCTGTAGGTCAAAAGACAAATTAATCTGGTGAGAATTGAATTGGAAATGAGGTGTCTGGATAGCAGGTGTCCCAACCATGGAATAGCTGCCAGGCTAAAACATGTTTGCATCTCTTCTTATGCCATCCAAGAAGTCATCTCCAAGGTCAGGGAGATATTCAGCCGACATCTGAGATGGGAAGTTGCCACAGGGAGCACAAGTGGCAAGCGCCCTGTGTTACCGGATTATCTTGCAGTCTGGGGGGAAATGTCTGAGAGCATCACTCTGAATATAAATGTAGATGTTTCCATTTATGGTGCATTTTGCTTTACCAGTGTTTAGTACCACTACTAATCCTAAAGATGATACACAATTTTAATTCCCTTCAAAGAGAAGAACGCCACAAATCTTTTTCTTCCTTTTTTTTCAGAGGATGAAGATGATGAAGAGATGGTGGAGCCAAAAGCACAGGATCACTTGGAGACGGAAAATCAAGACCAGAAGCAGGAAGTGAAAGAAGGTACTTTAAAAAATGAAAAGGATTTTGTTACAGCTTTAAAGGACTGAATCCTGCAAGCAGTTATTCTCAAAGGTAGTTTCTATTATTGAGAGCACTGTGAAATCAAAACAATCACCAGTTTTATTGATTCAGAACCACATGAGTGGCATAAAAGCAGAAAATTGTATCCCAGCGACCCAGATGGTAGCTCTGAGAAGCCTGTGAACGACACAAGACTTTGGCTGTTTAGAAGGAGCAACATGTCCTCCTAATTTGGGAACAAAGTAGAGATTCTTGGATTCCAGGACTGGTGCTTACTTGTCTTCTGGCTCAAATAGTCTGCTTACATGAGAGATTTAAAATGTAAGTGCTGGGCTTTCCAGCAGCTCCATAAAGTTGGTTGGTCTTTAGAGGTACTTGTATTGCCAGGACTGTTCACAATGCTGTTTACCCTCTCGAAAGGTAACATACTTCCTCAGGTAGGGCCTAAGTCACTTTGTGCTATGCTGATCATTATCAGGATGATTCTGTGACCTTGGCTTTGTTTTTTTCACAAAGTAGTATCACTATGGGAAAAGATACAGATTTGTTTTACAGAGAGGCCCATGAAATCGTTAATTGTGACTACAGCAGTGGGTGCTCCTTTCTCATCCGGGGGAACCTGGCATGATTTACATTTGTCTCCAAAAAAACCTGTGTCTGGTATATAGTGCCCACATTCGCTATCCTCACACACTGAAGTGATTTGCAATACCAGCCATGCTGTTTTGATTATAAATTGATCTTTCTTCCCCCTTGAGAGCATCATAGAAATCACCCATACTATAAATCCTGCAGTGTCCATTGCTCATTAGGTTCTTGTAGAAACACGGAGTGGGGAACTCACTTCTCCCGCTCCTCATCCTGCTGCTTCTCCCACTGCCTCCTGCCACTAATGCTGTGGGCAGAGGGGAGCAGCGGTGACAGCAGGCACGGGAGTCACACAAAAGTCTGCAAAGACAGAACTGAAGATGTGAGCAAGAAACATGGCAACATAAAAAAACTTACTTTTTTCCTGAAAATCACCCTTCCTCCCAAAACTGTGGGGTCAACTCATATATGGGCTCTAGCAGTCAAGGGACCTAACACAGAATCTCTTTTACTGATGAGAACAGGAAGACATAAAAACCAGTATCACTGCACCCAGTGCCTAAGCACTGTCCTGAGTTACTGAATGTGCCTCTAATATTCAGCTTACAGCTGATTCCACCCCCATTTATTTCCACATAAAAGTAACGCTAGCGCTTATACCTGGGGAGAAAGCACAAACTCCTGCATGAAGAGAAGAAAAAACCTAAATACATTCCTGAACTGGTTTATTTCACTTTTTCATGGGCTTTCAAGCCAGCCTTTTATGTACTTTGCTGACCAAGCACCACTGCCAACATATTGCATTTCTTTGTTGTGTTTTAGTCTCGGGGCAGTGCTCCCCTTCCCTCTCTAGCAGACCCCCCAGGAATGGTAGATTGACTGGGCTAGTTTAGCACTAGTCTCAGACACACAGACTGCAGGCTGTAAAAGCAAGGCACAGCTTGTTTTAGCAGAACTGGCTTTGTGAGGTGCTAACACTTGACTGGGTTCAAGGAAGAAGAAAACATGCCCATTGCCTGATAGAAAGTGAACTTGACCTGCACTACATGTTGTGACAGATAAAATAGTGGTGTGCTGATGACTGGCATTAAATGAAGCAGTCGTCCACACATTGACAGGGAACGGAGTCCCGTTTTTTAGCATTTGGTGGTGTTCTCTCCCTGTTGGCTTTAGCCCTTTTGCCAACAAAATCCCATTTTCCTCTCTGTTGTAATCACCCTTCTCATGTTCTGAGCAGCATTTAGAGTTTGAAGCCATCGTTTGTGTTTCATGGAAGTGATTAAAACCATGTTACAAGTCAAACAGGAGTTTAGAAGAACATTTCCTGTCGGTGCTGCACTCTGTGTGCCTACTCAGAATTAATAGCTTTTCTGCAAATTAGCACATAATGGGTTAAAAGCATGTTTATGTTGGCATTAAGCACTCTGGCTTCTTTTTCTCTGCAAGGCAAGACAATATTTTGCAAACTTTTTAAAGAATCTCTAATAGATATTATAGTGGCGCCATTCACACTGCTATATAGTAGTTAAGGCTGTGTCAGCACTTCCATTATGAATCCTGTTTTTCAGGGATTTATAACCCAGCCGTAAAAATTTGCTCTGGGCTGAAATTTGGTTTCAGCTCAGGGAGCACATTTTTTAACAGATTAAAAAAAATCAGCATGTTTTTTTTTGCGTTATAGGAGTGTAAGAAAAAAAATGGGAGAGGGAAGTGTGGAGAGAGAAAGGCGGGCAATTTTTTCATGAATATAACTCAAAAATAGGTCAGGATGAAAAATAAAGCTTGGATCCAGTCTGTTCAGTCTCCCTCTACCCAAGCCAACAGAACAGGAGTGCTCTATTTTTATAATGGTATTTTAAGAGGAAATGTGATTTTTTTTTTTCTCTGTGGTTTATAGGTAGTCCAATTTAATTCTGCAGACATTTATTGCATGCTTAATTTCCTCATCTTCCCCCCGCACACCCCAGAGTTACTCTGCAGGTTTTGGTGGGATTATTCAGCAGTAACGGCTCTTTGCAGGGTCTGACCCTAGTTCTGGACCTATCTTAGCATCACCATAAGGTACACAGTGCACCTGCAATAGTGCAGCCTGCCTGGGATGACACCTCTTGCGGCACTTCAGTGCTGTGGAGCTGCTAAGGGCAGAGGAGCAGCTTGAGCCCCCTGAAGTGTGTCTGGAGTGGGAGGTGAAGACCTGGCTTTTTGACTGTTTGAAGCCTATGAACCCTTGGGACGCCCTTGTGTTTCTTTCACGGGGCTGCCTGCTGTCACCCATGATTCAGGTGTATGGTCTCCCTGTTGTTCTTGGAAGACCTGAGTGTGGGATCCTGCTGGTGAACTGGGCTGGGCTCTGCCTGTTTTCAGCCTCTCCTGACCACGTAAACAAAAGACTGGTCCCAAACTGTGGCATCAAGTGGGTTGGGGCTTTCCACTGCCTGGGAGCTCTGGAGCTCCACCTAAGGCACCTCTGTGTGTCAGTGGAAACCACATGAACAGCGGGACAGGCTGGGTCTTGACAGTGGGCCTCAACCTGCATTTATCTGAAGCCATGAATGTATCCACAGAAACTTTCATGAAAGACTGTTATGGGGGGTCAGGATCTGCAGCTTCAAAGACCAGATGTGCAACCCTTCTGCCCCGGCCCTGTGTGTGGGGTTCGGGTGTCCACACTGCAAGCTGCGGTGGGGGAGATGGTTTCGCTCTCAGCAGCTCAGGCCTCAGGATGAGAGAAGCACCATCAGTGGGAATGGCCCTGTTTGGCACAGATTTGAATTTAAGGCTCTAGGCCCTGCTACTCCAGAACTGAAGAATCCCTAAGCACACCTCGAAATCTCCCTTTACATCAGCAGCTGTGCCATGCAGGGACTGGCGTTTTAAACCAAACACATCCAGGATGCAGCATATATTGAGCCTGACATCAGAGTGAGGAGCAAAAGAAAACCAAGAGGATGGCAGACAAGGACTGAAAGCTGCTGAGAGCCCCTTAGCACCTTGCAGTTCGCATCCTGTACATTTCTACCATCCTTGGTCATCAGCACATCTACACTTTACATGGGTTTAAACACATGCCGAAAGTAATAATACAGCTCTTAAAAGGGTTTTACTAATCTCCTCCTGTCTCTCATTATATCTCTGGGCTCATAACAAGGCTGCTTCCTGCTTTACTGCTTTTATTAGTTCACCCTTTCTTTTATTCACTTACTCTTTCTGTTCTTTTTTTCTTTTTTTAGCCTTTAATGGACTTAAGTTCTTTTGTCAGGTTTTTGCAGTTGCTGAGGTTCCAGGAGATTATTTTTTATATTCTAATTGTTTAAATGTGTCTTTTTTCCTGTTTGGCTTTTTGGGGGGAGGTTGGGTTGGTTTTTTTTAAGTATCTTTTTGGCTCCCTTGGGAGAAGAGTCAAAACCTGGTATTTAAATATTTGTGGATTTGATCCTGCACTGTTGTCACAACTATTTTTATTATATTTACTACAAACCTGTTTCTACCAGATAAGAACAATTCTGCAGCATTTTTTACCTTAGTTCCTCAATATCCAAGGAAATGTTTTAATTTTTTTTTTCTGTTTTGTCCAAAGAAATTTGTAGACCTGATGTGAAATATGATATTTCTGAGGATTGTGTTAAATCATGTGAAATAATAAAATGCTCTTATTTTTCAGAAATATGTTGAACAAATCTGTTGTTTTCGTGTCATGTTCATCTTTTGTTACATATTCTAGACCTTCTTGCTCATGCACAAGTGAACAGTGTCTTTCGTTATGGATATATCTTGCGTTTTCTTCCCGTGGTGTCCTCTCTGCATATATAACTGCACAGTGTTTTACTTTAGAATGTAAATTCCATTTTATTTTGTATGGTGTTATACATTAACATGAGTACAGGGCTTCTTTGATAGAAGTTGTTTACCTCATAACCCCAGAGCCATTTAGACAGCACTTTGCTTGTGGGTACACGATTCTGTCCATGTTTCAGTGGGTCCGTGGACAGAGGGGATGCCCAGTGGCCTTGTTAGACAAAACTCAGTGGCTGCACCATGGGTCCTCCTGCCATGAGTTGTGTGGGGCCACAGATGGCCTCAGCTTCTCTGGGTGGGAAGCAGAGCACAGGCACAATAATTCGTTACAAAGCTGTGGTATAAAAACAAGAACAAAGTATGGGTCTTCCCTTGCAGGAGCTTTCATTGCATTCCAGGCAATGAGCACGTAACTTTTAGCACTGGTAAGCTAAGCATCACACCAGGCTTTGTTAGACATGGGAGGTTAGATGTGGTTTGTTTGGTTTTTATGCCAGGAAGAGCAGATACTTGAAGGCAAATGCTGTGTTCTTACACAGAATTTCTGAAGATACTGTCACATCACAAAGGTCTCTGTGACAAAACAAAACAAAACAATACTTTGATCAGCTACTTATGTTTCTCAGAATTTTCCTAGAAGAGAGCCTGTGTCTCTTGAAAGCTGAGATCAAAGTAACTGTAAGCTCCCAGGTAGGAAGAAAAATTGCGGAAAATTACATCAGTTCTTTTTATTTTATTCGAGGTAATGGACAGACAGGGAGAAGGAAAAAGGGGAAAATGGAAGTGGCTCTGAAAGATAAATGGTTAGAAAAATCTTTGCATTTGGAAGAACAAGCCTGTCTGTTTTGGGTTTCTCACTTATACTTCATGAATTTGCAGTAGTTACAGAAATGTTTTACACTGGAAAAAATAATGATGTTAACATTCTTGTAAGAAGAGATTGCCTCAAATAAAACTTTAGAGGCAGCCCAATGAAAGAAGAAAATAAGGTTAAAATATGAAGCTTAATATTGCCAGGGGGCATCTGGTGTGTCAGTCAGATGAATGAGGTAAGCTGATTTATGTCCTACAAACTTTAGCCAAGGTGTTTCTGATGCCGAAGAGGGTTTAATAGACTGCTGGCCTCCCACAGATCATTGCTAACTGCAAGGGAGATTTTGCTGAGGTAGAACTGCAGTCGTGTGTGTCTCCATTGCTTGTGAGCACTCCACAGCTCCCAAGCTGTTTATTTTTTGCCTTTTCCCTTTCTATTGATTTTTGGTTGTATTTTCTTTGCCAGTTATAGTCAGCAAATGCCTGAGTAATAAATTTATATTTCCAAGCTGTAGAGAGGATTTGATTTAGCAAATAATTTTTACCATTTGGAGCAGTTTAGAATGAGTTTTTCAGTTGCCTTTGCAGTTATTTTCTTCCCTTTTATGCCATTTTGCTGCATTGTCATGCTCGTTGTCTTTGATTCTCGGAAAGCGATGCTTTAGTGGTGACAGTGGGATATTGCCTCATTACAGGCTTCTTTGCCAGATGAGTTCCCTTAGTGCCAATTACTATTCAGCAGTGGATGCTGCAATAGGTCAACCTGTACTTTTTGCTAGTCATTCTTTTTTTTTTTTTCACATGCATTGCTTCTGCCTAAAGCGCTTAGAGGCAAATTGTGCTCCTGCCTTGGTAACTGTCGTTCTGCTACTCAGGGGGACCGTGTGGGGGGACGTCTGTATTCTCTGGATGTGTGGAGCTCCGCAGGCACTACTAACCTGGTGGTGGGAGGCATAGGGCCAAGGCTACAGGAGATCATAAAAGGCTAAAGTTTCTAACTTCTTAGCTGCTTTGTCTCCTGAGGGCCAAATTGCTCCTCCACCTTTCGGATTTTCCCTACCCTCTATATTTAGCCCAGGTGTAGTGCAGAGATTTTGTCTTTCAGAGCTAGTGCTTTGACCAGTTGAGGCAAATTTAAGCATGGTGATAACAGCCTCTCCCAACCACAGGGAGTGCTCGCAAAGCAAGCACACAGAAAATTGGGGGAGCTGAGTACTGCAGTAATGCTGACGGTGTCACTGCTCCCGCCTGCTGTTGCACCGTTCAGTCTATCCTGGGCCTGGTGGTAGCTTGTACTTGGGCTCCAGAGCTCACAAATCTCATGTGAACCACGGGAAAATCAGATGGCAAGCGGGGACTGCATCTCTCTGATAGCTGACAGTATCTGTGTGGCATGGCACAGCAACTGGAAAATGATTTTGAGCTGCAACTTTAAACTGTGTCACTTGTTTAATTGAACATTAAGATAGGCATGACAGGGCTTGGAGTTGAATGTTGATGTATACTAGGTGTTCTCTGAGGCACAGTACTGAACTATCTTTTCTGGCTGCTGGTGTTTTAACCCAATATGACCTAGGGAGACTGCAAAGACATTTTCACAAGTAAACACCTCAAATCTGTGGTGTAAAGCCAAATGTAGGAGGCGTTTGATCAGCAGTCAAACTCTGAGTCTGTAATTTTGCAAGAAATCAGTTTACGATACGTTGTGTGTGCACCTGATTATAAATTTGGAACAAAATTCTCTTTTAGCATAATTCCTGCGATGTCAACAGAGCTTTTCATACTGGGAATTTAAGCTAGTTGCAAGGTTGTTTTGGTGTAACTGTGAATACACTAACGGCATTTTTTGAAATACAAGTAATTCCAAAATAGAACTAAAATGACAGTTTAAAAGCACATGTGGGCAAAGGCATAACTGATATACAACATTGCCACAATATCAATGTGACTCTGCTAGTGTAATTGAGAACAGAATTTTGCACCATAGCAATAGCAGCATCTCAATTTCCTTTCCCTTTGATGCTCATGTTTGAGTTGGAATTTACCAACAGGTTTTTAAACTGATGGAGACGTAGCATTGGTGCATCTTGCGAAGACAGTATTTTTCAAATGAAGGGTCATACTGGAAATGTTGGTTTGGAAATAAAGGTAGCATCTCTGTGCATGTGTAATGAAGCAACTTCATCTCGTGGGGTCCAGGCTATTACGACCAGTGCCTGAGGTGGCTCCTTTCCCCTCCCAGGGCAGATTTGGCCACAGCTCAGTGGTGTTTGTTGCTCTTAGAATCCCTCTGCAAGGAATAAAACTGCCTTATAGAAACTGGTGTTTGGTTGGTTGCTTTCGATTCTGCTGCCTCAGAGAATATCTTTTGTTATTTACTTCACTGCTTCACAAAGGCTATAAAGTAAAGACAGAATTTATCAGTGACACCAAGAAGAAATGGGAAGAGGTGAGGGGAGAGATTATGTGAGCCCTTTTAACACAAAGAACTGTAGTATAAGTTAAGAAGATTATTTTATCTTTGGCTCCTCTGACAGGTCCCCTGTTACATAAGTGTTCTGCTTTTTTGAGTTAGGTATTGCCTAAATGCCAGTCACAGCCATTTCCTGAAATAGGAACACCGACTTTATTTAATTTGGGGGGTTTTAAGTATTTTCCATTTCAGAATAATAAATACATAAGATATAGGATATCTTCTATGTAAATGCTACATTCTGGGAGTATGTTTAGATATACTAAAAAATTCTTAGTCATGATTTTAATGGTAAAGCTTTGATTTCTGTTCTGATGTTGCTACCAGGAAGCTTTCATGTCAAAAGAAACCCACTGAAGATGTTGATTCATTGGGAAAGGTGTGAAATGTCATACTCTTAACTACGGCTTTTCATTTTCCAAGCTCCTCCTAGAGAACTGACAGAAGAAGAAAAACAGCAAGTTCTCCATTCAGAAGAATTCCTGATATTTTTTGACCGGACAATACGTGTAATTGAGCGAGCTTTGGCTGAAGATTCAGACATCTTCTTTGACTACAGTGGCAGAGATGTAGAAGAGAAAGATGGGTCAGTTTTGAGTTTGTTTGCTTTTGTAAAATAACCTTTTGAAAAAGAATTCCAGTGCCAGGAAGCCTTAATTTTAAAACTAAACTGAACATTTTTATACCGAACAAAATTTTAAAACCTCTCTGTGTAGGCTTGGGTCACTAAATCATTTTGTAAAATACCTTCGTGCTTTATTGCTCTGGCATTTTTTTCTTTGATGTATTATGCAGGTGGTTCATTTTTTTGTTTCATTTTTTGGGAAGAAATTTCAAATTCTGGAGAAAAACATTAATAATTGAAACAGAAAAAAGTGTGTGTACACATGGATATGTAGATGTGCATGTGTACACCCCAGTGCACTTGTACCATGATATTTTTACAAATTCAGATTGCTCTTGTTTATATTCTACTACTGCCTCAGGTCTGTAATGGATCCCACTATGCTCTGCATTTTGTGGATGAAAATGATGATCTCCCAAAGGTTTTGCAATCCAAACGCATAAGACAAGAGATGACAGGTTGTGTATTCAGCAACAGATAGGGGAGTAGAAGGAGCAAAACTTGTTAGTATGAGAGGAAGTATTTAGATTTCAACAGCTGTGTATCTGTTGAAGCCTCATGGCAAATCAATAGCTGTGTTGCACTAAAGTTACTTACTGGAGGTTACTCTAGAGTGTCACCCCTGTGACCAGCTAAATGCATCAGCATTGGACCAGCACTGAGCTTCAACCCATCTTAATGTGCCAGAAGGCTATCTGCCATCTCCATTGTTGGGAAGAGGTGCTGTAACTTTTGAGATTTCTGGAATCAAAAATAACAGAGATTTAGTTATAGCCTGGAGGTGAAGGTTTAGAAAAGGGGGAGCCAAATGCCAGGGCCAAGTTCAGTCCTGAGAGACAAAGGTAGCAGAGGTAGCACAGGGTGACCCAGAAAAGTCAGGAAGGCAGTGGGAAATTAAGAAATGTGGTTTTGTGAAACACATGTAAAATTTGTTCCTTGATGCAGATTTGCTACTCTCAGTAAGGCAATGAGAGCAAGTGAATCAAGGGGGCAGACTTTCACAGGTTGGGCAGAGATTTGAGAAGTAGTCAGAAACTTTTGCATTGCTTTTCACAGCATTTGAACCCTGGTACTTCAAAAAAATGTCACTTTGTTTGAATTCACACAGAGATGTTCAAGCAGGAGCCAACCTTTCCTTTAACCGTCAGTTTTATGATGAACACTGGTCAAAGCATCGTGTCGTCACCTGTATGGATTGGTCTCTTCAGGTAGGATTTGTAGCTGGGAGATATGTTTCTATATACCTTCCAACTTCTTCCTAAAAAAATACAGCCAGTGGCATTGTGCACTTGTTCTGCAAAGTATGATGATATTTTTTAGCTAACAGCAGGACCCTGAATGAGTAAACACTTGTTTCTCCTTAAAGAAGAGTAGTGGGCCATAATGAAGCTGTCATTTTTTTGTACATTAACTTGGTCTTCAAAACCAGGACGTTGTATTAAAACTGTGCTAATAAACCTAGAGTAAGATGAAGAAGTCTTTACTTTTCCTCCTCCTTCCACTCCTTCAGCACATGGAAACTTTTTTAGGACAAAAGGTTTAAAATTAAAGCAATTAAAAATAATTTGCTAAATACATAGGAATTTATTTAATAAATAGCTACACATAATAATATAGAAAATAAGAATAGTGAGGAATAAAATTTATTTTTCTAATATACTAAAACTCAAAATGTGAAAGTATCTGAACAACTTGAAAAGACTGAAAAGAAGCCTTTTGAAAAATGCTGCGTCCTCTCTTCAAGCGATGGAAGAGGAGGCTGCAGCTGGCCAGGGGGCATGCTAAAGCAGCATGACTGGAACATGTCCAGCTTCTGTGCACCACAAAGCATTTTGTCATACTGCAAAATAAAACTGATGGTAGAGCTCCTTAAGCTTCCCAAAACCAATACAGCAGCATCAGCAAAGCACAGAAACCAGGTTAATTAGTTACTCCGTTGGAGAGCTGGGATTAGCACACACACACACGTCATCACAGGTCCTGTCAAATTCATTCAGTCCCCCTCATCCACTCTGCTTCATCCCTGTTAGCCTGTTCCTAGGTTCCAGCCTGGAGCAAAGCAGCTGGTTTCCCTGGTGGAGAAAACCAGGGAGACTCTGCTCCAAGGTCCACAATACAGACATAACAAAACTGCTCCAGGAGGACCCGGGCTTGTAAAATGCCAACAGAAGCCAGGGGCCTGGTTGGCCCCAAACCCAGTCTCGGGTGTGCCCTCGTGTGCCCAGAGCCCTGATGCTGCTCGTGTGGGTAGCAAAGATGCTATAGACGTAGCTCAGCCTAGTGCTAAGAACAGGCTTTGCTCATCCTAATCTTAGAAGTAGCTGCTCTTTCTGCATCGTGTGAGGTGTTGGTGTGGAGATGGCGTGTGTCCAAGGCCAAGTATGTGAATGGTGCATGTGGGCTGGCAAGAGGCAGTGGGTAAGGAGCACAGTGACTCTCACATCCATCCTTCTCACCTTCCTCTTGAAATGGCAGCAGGGCTGCTTCCATCCCTCTGGGTACTTCTTGGGTAAGGTGGAGCTGAGTGCGTGGAGGATGTGGCAGGCAGCAGGGAGGAGAGGAGCTGGAAGGTCTCGCTGAGCATCGCCCATAGGCTGTTGCAGGTCTGGTTGTCGGACCAAGTGTGGTGCACAACAGCCAGCTGCAGAGAGGTTTTTTTTAATATCCAGCTCACGCCCCGTGTGTGAAGTGAAGGATTTATCCCTTTGCTTTCATACAAAATATCAGCTTAACAACAAGTATGTGCTGGTGTGACGTGGGTGGCCTTTAAGCACATATGGATTTCCACAGAAATCAAATATAAGCCTGAGGAAACACTTATCTTAGGTTGTTCACTTGTTCAGGGGCTGGAAATTACATGGAATTCTTATCTGATATTTTCCTAACAGGCAGCTCTTACTGTATTCCCAGGGCAGCAAGAAAAAAAGTCGCCTCAGAACAACACTGCCAAATGTAATTTCTCAGCCCCTGGGGCTCGCAGGCATGTTCTGCTTCCCACCTCTTTGTTCCAGGGTGGCCCCTCCTGCCTTCTCCTCCATTAACTCTTCCTGCTTAACTCCCTGGCACCCCAGAGGGGGCTTCTCAGCACCAGCAGCTTATCCATGCTGGGGCCCTTCTGCACACTGCCCCTCACTAGCTTGGGAGGAGGGACTTGCCTCCTCTCTTGCCTGCTTTGAGGTGTTTCATGTGGCAGGAGGTATTTCACCTAACCACTAGCTCCAGTTCTCACTCCCGCTCCAGAAAATGGCAGTGTCCAGTATGCCAATGGATAACTTGAATAATCCTGGGAACTGCAGAATACACTGCTCAATTTTCTGTGATAAAACTGTTGCTGCAAAACAGCCTGGAGGCAAATAGAAGCTTAATCAAACAAAGGACCTTGATGCATTGATTAAACAAGTTATTCTGTTCCCAGTCACATGTAAAATGGGGTCCCAAACATGTGGGATCATTCATACCATTAAAGCTAACACACTAGACCCTTGATTCTTTTGCAGAGCAAAGGGAAACCGGCTTAGATGCTTCATCAAGATCTAAGGGGAATGGCCCAACAGATTGAGTGTAAACACACAGAGCGGGATCACTTTGCTCTGTCCACGAGGAGGAGGTAACTTAGCTCATGGAAAGCCAAGAAAACCACAGTCTCAGGGATAGTGCTGTCTCTCTCGACTCTTAGGTGGCAGCCTTGAATGCTGTTTGCCACAGCACTATTTCCATGTTGTTTTCAGTTGCAGTCACAGGACAGCTGGGCAACTGCTGAGGACTGCATTTCTGTCAATGCAAGTAGATTGAATGAAGTGGCAAGTGTGCAATGCCAGCATGGATTTAGGGTGCTGCATTTAGCTCTGTTGTTTTAAGAGTCAAAGAGCCTCATAGTGGTGTTACCCAGCTAGGTATGACCCCAGTGTATGTGTAAACTTGAAACTGCATTTCCACTCAGATGCATAAACTGTGATTGCAAAACCAATGTATAGACCAACAAGATTTGAGTCACTGTTTGTTTGTGGCCAGACAGATCTGCCAACCAGAACATGCTCACTAAATTTTCAGGTGCGTGCACCAACCCCAAAGTGCCTCTAAAGTGGTCCTTCAGGCCTGGTCACATGCCCTAGCTGGCTGCAGTAGTGCTGGTGGAAGGGCTTGTTGCTTCTCTCTGCCAGGGTATCTGCCCCTTCCTGACTGTGGGCTCAGCTGCTTGTGCAAATGGTACCTCACCTGTTCAGCCAAAATGAGATGCCCTGGCAAGAGCCTACTGTGCACACTGTTTACTTGGACCTGGACCAACGTGAGATGAAAAGGTTCAAAGGAGAAGTTGAGCTCGCTGTTCAAAAGTGGTTGTAATCTCTGTCACAGGAGAGTGAGAGAGAAGAGGGCTGTGAGATGGATGAGGGCAGTGAAGGGCAGGTTGCCACAACCATGTCAGAGAGGTGGTGTCTCAGGTGTGGGATTAAACCACCCTCAGGTCTCCCTCAGTTCTTGAGGAGGGAGAAGAAGTGGTTGCTGTGCTGCATGCTCTAAATCCCATGCAAGTGATTTGGGTGCTAAATTGCCCTCACAAGCTGTGTCAGCAGCCAAGGTCTGCCAGGATGTAGGTACAACCCAATCAGAGCCAACCCAAAAGAGGAAAGAGGCAGCAATGGTGGCCATGTGTCGTTGCTGGTATTCCCACACGTGGGTCCAGTCTCATTTGGAACAATGAGCTTGAATAGAAAAATCATCAGCTCCATGATGTATTATCCACAGAAGTGTATGCAAAGTGGGAAAGAACAGCTGCTGATGGCAAAAGTTATAGCTGTGCACATTATTTCTTCCAAATGGATTTTGAGAGCCGAGAGATTCAAACCCCAATGACAAAGGGTGGTGATTTGGTTTTATTTTTAAAAATGCCTGGTATGGACTAAATTCACAGCTTCTGATAGTACTATTGGCAGTTTCTTTGTCCTACTTCCTTTACATCTACCAGCTGCACTGTTCCCCTATAAAGTGGTAAATGGTTTGGCAGGAATTTACCTGGGAAAGACAAAAAATGTCAATGGTTTGCAGACATCGTTGAGAAATTTGGAGGGAAAGCATTTCTAGTCTACAAGAGGAGGGTGTGGGTCCTGTGGAGCTTGGCCTGCTGGCTCGTTGGTCAGCAGAAGCTACATGCTTTTCTCTGGACATGCCACAATGTCCACTGCCTTACTTAGACTATTTAGGGGGAACGACAGAGGCTACCAGAGGTGCCAGTGTCAAACATGTGAGAGTGGAGAACAAGGTGCTATTGCATAGGCAGAAAGTAATTCATGTTTTGTGGGCAAATTGTTACTTCTTACAGTGTTTTGAAATGATACAAGTTCATCAACAGAATGCAAAAATCTGGTTTTCCATATATGACATTATGTGTGTGTGTGTGTATATGTATATAAACAGAGCAAATACATTTGTGTGTGTTGTGTATCTATACATCAGCGGATAATGGGTGTACAAGAAAATCTGGATCTGATCTGAAAGTGCTCATTGCATCAATCTTTCTGAGTCAGTGGAACTCGAGGTCACCCTGTGCTTTACAAGTTGACCTCAACATCTTGCAAAATTGAGCCTCTATGAAGAAAATGTTTTGTTTGATATTTGAATCATCAAGAAGAGCTTTCAAGTTGGTTCTATGCATAAGTGAATAGGAAGAGTACATAACAAAACAAGAAAGAATAGTTTTCAGGCATGCTGAAAAAACTCTGAATTTCAGAATAAAAGCAAGTCAATGCTATGGTCATAGTGTTTTTATTATCAAAATGAATTAAGATAATGGTTTGTCTCTGAATTAATGGTTAAGCAAATATTTTAGAATTACTCAAACTTTCAGATTCTTTCTCTTCCTTGCTTTGCATTCCCTTTATAAATTTCCTGCTACTTGTCTTTTCTGAGAATTACCTGCAGAAAATAACATTGCCTTTGTGGTGCCTGAGAACAACTGATAGAGAGCAAGGAGCAGCGGCTTTAAGGATGACAGGGACGAGTGAAATATAAAACCAAAATGAAGCTGAATACTATGATTAGACTAGTGTGTATTATAATTAAGACCAGATATTGCACATGTAGTGTGAAATTATTTCTGTCTTATCCAATTTTGCATAGGTTCTTCATCATCCATCTTATTTCATTTGCTTTTTCTTTCTCTTTCTAGTACCCTGAGTTGATGGTTGCATCTTACAACAATAATGAAGATGCTCCTCATGAGCCTGATGGGGTAGCCTTGGTATGGAACATGAAGTTCAAGAAAACCACACCAGAATACGTTTTCCATTGTCAGGTAAGACTGAGGAAGCCGTTAATTTCATGCTAGACAAAACAGAGTTTACTACATGGTGCATCTGCCCACTGTTTATATGAAGAGGTTGAGGTTAAAAATAGTCATTTTTGGAAAAAGTATAAGCAGCAGCCTAGTGTTTTTAGAAGGCAACCAGCCTTCTCAAACAATACTGAAAGCCTGTCAGGGCTGCATGTCATTCTTTGTCTATTTAAAACAGTCCCTTGCAGATTTAGTTTATAAAGCCCTTGCACTTATGAAGTAACTGTGGTATACCACTTCCTCACCCAGGCAGCAACATATGCTTTCCCACCCACGTTAGCTTCCTCGCATCCTCTGCACTCCAAGCTGCCTACCCTTGCCTTGGTTCTGCTCAGGATCATGTTTCACTTTTAAAATTGGGAAGTACACTTTGCATTTCTGGGCATGCATCTTACAGCTTGATAAAAGCAGTCTCGATTACAAGGACTACTCCACCAATTCTTGTTTGACTGTCCTTTAACCAATGTTACACTTCACTCAGTGCTACTTTATGACCATACTAGTTTAGAATTTTATGGACAGTTCAAAAATAGTTGGGTGTTTTATTTCTATTTACTCCTCTTTTGCCACTGCTTTTTATGTGTGAAATGGCACAGCCTCATGTTGACAGGAATGTTCTGCTCTTTGGCTCTATCTCCATCAAACCGACCAGACTGTGGAGCGGGGCTTTGGCCAAATTTCCAACCTCCTCATTAATATCCTTCTGTGGTAATTAAATACAGGACAGTGGTATTCAAAAAGCCATATGGAAAAGTTTCAGCAAACTTAACAATCAGAGATTAGTAAAATGCAGATTATTTTGCGGTAAAAATTGCTTCTCTTGGAAGGATATGTATTACCTGGCTAATTGTGTAAGCTAAGTGTCATCTTACATTCAAGGACCAAACATCTTTTTGAACTAAGTTTATGTTTGGACTTGGGTACATTATCAGATGTAACATTGTGGGAGGGAGTTGCTGGAATTGAAGTTACTGCTTCAACCCGATTAAGTAACCTTTAATTCTGGGCATGTTTTTCTAATTTGCTATACTGAAAAACAACTTCACAAGGAGTCTAGGCCTGCACAGCAAATATGCTATACAGATTTATATACACATATATGTATGTGTGTGTGTATTACCTTTGAAATGAGAACTTGTATTTTTCTGGATTTTTTTTGTCAGACCAATATGCTCTTTCAGACTGCTTAAGATCTTAGCTCAGATCCCATGTTCAAGTTCTTCTAGGATGTACATGCAGCTTAATGTTTTGAACAAAATATTCAAGAGAAGAGATTGCCCATTGCATTTTCAGGAGGAATAATCGTTAAACTATCTGCAAGGTAATAACTAGATTCAGGGTAGCTCTTCCAAGGTCACAAAGGGAAGATTGACTGCAGACATAGCAACGTGCTCCGTTAATTAAAAATTCAATCTAGTTTTAAAAGTAGGTACACTTAAACAGGGGAGGTATGACTCACTAAACTGAAAGCATTGAAACAGACTACACTGTTCATTGGAAAACCACACATAGCACAAAGTGGTGGCCAGAGATTTGGCCTGGCTGAGCTTCTGTCTAATTCTCCCATTAAGTTGGATGTCCCCATTTTTAAAACTGGAACCTTAAAACCTGTGAATTGAGAGACACATATGGCACTGTGCTTTCTCATGTGTCCTGGATTCACCATCTTTCAGTTAAATGAAATCAGTTCTTCTGTCCATGAGAAATATTTATTTTCTTGGTCAAACTGACCACAGATAATTTGCATCATAAGTCTGTTACGAGTTGTAACCATGTTTGAACCACCGTTATTGGACTTTTGACATGTGGAATATCTTCTGCATCTCGGATCAGATGGGGATATCCACAGGAGATTAAATGGGGAAGCAAAAAGCAGGAGACTTGGTCTCTTAAACACAGGTTTTGTTCTAACTGACTCAGATGGAAAACAAGAAAAAAAAAATTATCTTAGCTCAGAGTCTGGAAATCAGTTCCGTAGATTACCACGTTATTCTGTTAGTAGAAACCAACTGTATTATTAGTCAGCCCCATATCATTTATATTACCATTTTGCAAGAGAAACATTCCCTTATTCAATCCTGATTCAGTCATTTCTCTAGGTCTTCTGTGAGACAGGGACAATTTTTCTTCCGCAATACCTGACCTTATAACAGTCCAGCCCAGCAGCTAGAGATGAATGCACACTTTATCATTACAGCTCAGTTGCCCATATGTGACAAACACAGTATTTTGAGTGTATTTTCCCAATAGACCTCTGTTTTCCTTCCCAAAGACTTTCTATAAAAACGTAGTCTTAATAAATACTATACAGTGCTGACTATAGTCACCAAATATACCTTTTGCCTTTCAATTTTTGGGCTCACAGAGCAAGTTACAAGCAAACAGAAACTCATTTCAGATGTGTCTGCTGAGGAACTTGTGCAAGCCATTTCCAAAAAGCCAAATAAATAGGTTTATGAAGCCATTTCTGATGAACTTCTAAGAAATTCAACCTCAGGAGTTCTGATAACATCAATAGAAATAGATAAGTCAAACGTCTCTGGACAGCTAAAGAGCTGGTTGAACTTTGGCAGCTAGAATTTTAGATCCCTCTTGTGCATGTTTGCTAAATTCTTGAAGCTAGGAACTGTAATGTTTTTCTGTCTTTCCTGGTAGATTATACAGATTTAAGTGAGGTGATTAAGAAGGAATTTCAGCATTTTCTTTACATCTTTCCATGACTTTTTGTAGTCTTACATAGAATCATTGAAATTTTCATAATCTGAACAGACTTTCCCAGTGCCTTTGCTGAAAGTTGCCATAACCCAGAGACTTCAACAAGAGTTGTCTGTCAGCCATGGCAGATAACGATGCAAAAATCTACCAGAGATGATGGAGTTTTTTTCCTAACTCCAATCAGCAAACATTTGATTTCAGTCCTCAAGTGTGAGGGATCATGTATTCTGTAAATGTTTACCTTAGCTGTTGTCACTAATTGTCTTACTTTTATGGAATTCTTGTCCAATTTAAAGGCATGTTAGGTTGTTGGCTCATTAATACAGCATAGGTGGTAGTAAGTTTCATAGCTCTACAGTATGTTGTGCTACAAATACTGGGTTCAATTTTAGTTAATGTGCATTAAGAGAAAAATTACTGTGAGCCACGTGGACTTGTTTACTCTACTCATTAATTTATGTGAACTGCCACGTGCTCTATCAAATCCTTTCCAAACAGAGCTGTCCTACTGGCTTCTACGCTCTCCTCCTGTGGAATATTTTGTTTCTTTTGCTTGTTTTATTTTTGCCCTTCTTTGGGTTTTTATATTTCTGCTTTACCCAGTGATGTGCTGACAGTATTTTAGCTGGTACTCCCACAGATTTTTTCCTCTACAACTTATCATATATCTCTTTACCGCAAGGTTAGAAATGGGAAAACAAGGAAGACTGAGGGATCGGGCAATTTGTTCATTTGTTTTCCTATGCAAGCAAAAAAATGTCTCAGAAGCAAAATCCAAGTGGAAGGGTGATATAATTTGCCAAAGGAATGAACATTAAATGCTTTCCTTAGGTAGTGAGGAAAAACTTGAGCATGCAGTTAATACTGCAGAGTGCAGACTGGGAATGTCCTTGTAGGGAAGAGTCAGGGATGTCCTCTTCCTCCACGCTAGAGCATCACAAACTCTTGGTGTAATCCAGTGCATTCCAAAGGCAAAACTCAAGCCCTTCAGAAGTACTTTATGAGGCCCTGCAGATGAGTCATGCCTGGTTGGGTTGGTTTGGCAATATCCAGAGAGGGAATGAATTCCAGCAATGACATGGAAATCACATTGACTCTCCCTTGGTTTGGTGGTAGAATTTTAAGCAGTGGTTCACACTGCTGCTCTCAGCTACTGTCGGGCTGTGTTTAGGTGGGTGTGACAAAAACGAAAATAGTATGGCATGGTTATTGATGATATGACTCAACATGAGCTCAATCCTGTATTGATTTATGCAATGCAGAGGGCTGGCCTTGTATGTCAACGTTGCTGTACTACTGGTTGATAGAATTGTGTCAGCGATATTTCTCAGTCTTACCGTCTTTCTTAGAAAGCTCTTTTGTGTCCATGATGTGTTTCTTCACTGAACAAACAAATAAAAATTCACATTACCCAATAAGTATAAGAATTATTTGTAATGCAGTGCCCATTGTTTATGTACTACTGGTCATCTCTGCCCGTGATGTTCTTTCTGCTTCCTGGTGGACTGATCTAAGTTTTCGAAGCCAAAGTGACCTTGAGAAGTATCTGGAATTTTGCACCAACGTGTCTGGTTGAGATCTCAGACTGTCTTTGCCCTAAAGTGGCTAGCAGAAGCCTAAGCTATTATACTCTTCCTTTCAGCAGGGCCCGTTAGTATGAGCACTGCTCTTACACCAGATCTTATAGCTTTTGAGTTAGAGCTGATCTGCAGAGATAGAAGTCACAAGGGAAAGACATAATCAGTGGATCTAAGGAACTTTAGGATGTTACAAACCATTTCCTTTCTTCTGGAACTAAAGAGGGGTTATTAAAGTTGGTTGAGGTATCTGGATCTCAGCTTCAAACGTCCATCATTTCAGCAGAGGAGGGCTGGGGGAAGACAGCTAAAGTTATTAGTTTCATGCAAATCAACCAAATTGAATGTTACTTTCTGATTTGGAGGACTCTGCATTGTGTTTGGAAACTTTGATGAATTCTGCTTTACTACTCACAGTCTAATGATAGCAGCAACAAAAAAATTACTACATTGACTGCATTTTAATTTATTACAGATTATTTCCTGATCTATTAATTTCCTCTTTCTCAGCTATGTCTTTTCCAAATGTCTCAAAAGGGCAGTGAGAAGTAAAGATCTGACACTTAGAAGTAACTCCATTCTGTATATTTCAAAGGAAGGAGAGCATATGTGAAGTAGCTTTCATTTGAAGCAGTAACCATTTAAGAGTTCTTTCAAGGAGTCAGATTGACTTTTAGCATAATCACAAAAAGATTTCAGCAGTATATCACTTTTAATAGCTGCAGCTATTTTTGTCCTTTTCCTAAAATGCCATGCAGTCAGATTTACTCGGTTGGTTCCATCTTTTATGAAACTGTCATTTTTTTTGTGGGATATGGGACTTGTGTTTTCTATTTTAATTCCAAGAAAAGCTGTCCATGCTTGGAAAATATTGGTGGATCGGGTACAGAAAGCAGCCACTCAGCCACACCACAAAATGTTTCATTCTCCCCTAGCTTTTTTTGTAGTGGCTTCTATACACTGTCATTAAGTTATGTGTTTGACCACTCTTCATTGCTTATCCTGGTGTGGTCTTTCCCTTTTCAACTGAATGGATGGAGTCAGAAAGGCATATCTTAGAATTAGATGCACCGAGGTAAGTGAAGGGCTATATTTAGTGGCTGATATTGGCCGGAGTTGCCTTTTTTTCCAGATTTGGTTCTTTTGTTGTTGCCTGCTCTTTCAAAATCAACATAAATTCCTTCAGATGTGCTTTTTGCTCCAGCAGCCTGCCTTCTAAAGGTGCTGAGTGCCCAAATCCATGAGACTTGTGTGCAGCCTGAATGACTAATATCTTCCTATTCCTCTTGTCAAGTTTCCTTCTCTGTGGAAGCCAGACCAGAGCTCAGTCTCTCCAGAACTTTAAAAGAAAGAAAGTGTTACAATGAGTTTAAATATCAAGAAATTATGCCTGGAATACTTAAAAAATAAAGAAAATTTTATTTCATAATTACATCAGTGCTCTTCCACTAAGTATTCCTCTCCTTGATGCTGCTATCTAAATTTCCAGTAAGAATTCAGCTCTTCAGAGCCATAACAGAAATCACAGACCCCAAACTCCCTCCAAGTTTCCCAGAATTTCTAAAGTAAAATCAATGTGAAGAACCAGCAGCATGTTGAGTCCTACAGCTGAATTGTCTAGTTACTCATTTCTAGTGAGAAGGGGCACCTGTGGTCAGTCTTTCAAGTGCTGCAAATCTCAGAGAAGACATGTGGCTCTGAGCTGACTGCAAATTTAAAAAAATAAAACAAAACAAAACAAAAAATCCCGGCTTTTGAAAAAGCTTTTTCATAAAAAAGTGTCCGGTTGTTAAAATAAAACTGACCAACAGAAGATAAGTAGTTTTGATGGGTAACCACTGAAGCTTGGTGCATGGTGGGAGAACAAGAGACAATGGAAGAAGAGAAGTTCAGACCACATGGAAGGAGAAGCCTTTTCCCCATGGAAAAGTCAAGCACTGACGCAGGTTGTCCAGACAGAATATGCAGTCTCCATCACTGTCTTTTTAAGAGAGGCTGGATGAAGCCCTGAGCAACTTTGCCTAATCTCACAACTGGCCCTGCTTTGAACAGGAGGTTGGACTAGAGATCTCCTGAGATCTTTTCCAACCTAAATTGTCCTGTGGTCCTATGATCCTGGACATGAATCAGATTCTGCGTATTTTTGTAGTAGTTCTCTAGTAAGTGGACCTCCAAATGTCTGCCTTTGAAGGTGCTGGAGCAGCTCTCACACTGGTAATGCTCCACTACCCAGAGGCCGAAATTTGTAGCAGAATTTCTGTAACACATACAAAAATGTTATCAAATGAATCAGGTTGGTCTTCTTCATAGATGCAGAGGTTGTTTTGTTTTAATTTCTGGTTTGTTTCCTGCTATGCATCGTTGGTAGGATGATCTTTGTGAAGCTGCATAGAGCTCTGCTGGGCCTGTTCTCTTGGTCACTTTGGTGCTATTGCATTTGCATATTGTAATAATTAATGCAGATGCATAGGTGTGCCATTTTTAATTAAAATTTGAGGGTATTTCTAATTATACTGCTGGAGGAGGAGAACTGTTTCAACTATGGCTTGTTCTTATTTTTGCAACTTTTTCTGCTGTCCTGTTGTGTTTGTCCAGGCTCAAATGTAGAAACACAGTCTGTGCTATGAGGATGTCAGTAAACAAGAGCCCATGTCTCTTAGACTTTTACTTTAGATTCTTCCTCCTCTTCTCAGCTGATACCAGCTGTTCGTTTTATTTGCATGTTTTATTGGTGACTACACCACTTCTAGCCTTTGGTGATTAAAAATAACTGTCATTTGGCCTAAGATTAGTGCTCCAATACTTGTAGAGAGATTTTATGTGAGTCAGTGGAAGTCACACTCGCACATCTGAAGGCTGAATATAGTATTTGGAAAATGATTTTTGTTGTCTTAGGTGAGAGAGCTGCCTGCAGCAGATTTGCAGAGGAGACCAAAGGGGATCAAATATACAAGAGACAGAGTCTCCTGTCTCCCAGATACTGCTGAACTCAGAGGCATCAGTGGGGGAGGACAGAAAAGGCACTGAAAATATGGAAATGTGTATTCTGTCTTGGGTGCTACAGTGTTTTACTGAGTCCTGAGATCACCAGTATGAAATGCCCCAAATCCTGCTTTGTTGCTTAAATGCCACAGCTGTTACTGTGGCATCTGCAGCTCAAGAAAAAATATTCCATGTTTTCCAGATAGCCTTTCAGTCCTGAAATCTCTTAAAGCTTACTATATTTCCACACAGAATCAAATATTTTTTTTCATAGCAGGAGTGGGAGAAGAAAACCTTCTTCCAGGCAAGGTTGGAGAGAAATTAAGCATCATTATTTAGACTAAAGGGATGTCAATTTGATTCACTGTATCTTTCCTAACCCTTAGCAAAGTTGTTTCTTCCATGATGACTTGGATCTATTGCTAACTTGTGCAGATCCCTGAAGTGCACCAGACCCATCAAAGATAGATCCTCCTCATTTGAAACTAAGTTTTAAAACATTAATCAAAGAGTTAGGAAGTGAAAAATTTGCTTGTTCTGGATAGAAAATTTGAGACTGTTCCTGCTTCTAAGCCTTTTCTGGAGAGGGTAGATTAGCATACACTTAAATGATATGCTGTCACTACTAGCAATAGTGTGCTTTCTGTAGGTGTTAAAATAGTGATTTGTAGTGAATCTGTACATAAAGATGCTGTTTCTCTTCTTAAAGTTCTTGTATTCTTCTTTTCAGACCAAATATAAAGAATATGTTGGCCACTCGATACGGCAGGCATTCTTTATTTTTTTAAAGTTTATTTGTTTTAACGATAAGTTGCATTGTACCTTTCTGAATTACTGGCATCTAATATGTAATATGCAAATAATGTAATTTGGAGAAAACCTAATGTTTGAATTTGTGAAATTAGGCATGCAGTATTTTTAAACTTTAGCTAGCTAAGGAGAAAAAAAATATCTCAGTCAAAAACTATATTTCATAAGAGAAAATTATAGTGATATTGATGGTTTGCCGAAACCTCAAGCAGTGACAAAATCCACAGTGTCCTGAAAGAGATGCCTTTGCAAAACCATTCCTTTGCAGATGGCTTAGATTATTGATACTTATAAACACATGACATTATTTGTTCAACTCAGAATTTTGAAAAGCTCCTTTGATAAAAAATGCAAATTTGTCAAGCTATCCCAAAGTCACAGAGGAAAAAAATCACCAAATCCTGCAATTGTTCCTAAGGGTGTTTTATAGGTTAGTAGTTGTTGATTTGGTTACATTTCCACATGACCTAGTGTAAAATATTTTAAGAAAAAGGGAGGAAGGAAGGGGAAAAAGGAGCATAACTTCTCTTTGTTGATGTGAACATTACGTTTTAAAGTTTTTCTTGTATATCTGAAACTCCCAATGCTAAAAGGGTTTTGAGTGAAGAAGAAATGTGGGCTCAGATGTGAAATCAGTAAGTCACTGGGATCCTTCCATAGCATTTTTTCCATAAAGGATATAAAATACCATGCAATTCCCTAGCTGCACTGCAAATGATGGATAAACAGCCATAGGCATGACTTTTCTGTTTGGGTTGTGTAACTGTTCTCAGTGCAAGCTACTTGCAATGGAGAGTACATTTGGTCTCCATTCAAGAAAATTATTTCACCTCATGATTTTTGTCTCTGTGGGAGCTCTATGTGAGGAGTGAAGTCTCTTTCTGTGTTACCTGGCAGAAGATATAAAACAGTTACTCTTCTAAAGTGCTGTAAAAGGCTCCAGAAACCAAGAAACCCATCCTTACAACCCAGGATACGACTGTCCTCTGCCTTAGATCTAAAATCAACAGTTTTCCACCCTCTACCCCCACAGCTGGGTGACTGACAAGTACTTCCCTGAAAAGAACTTTTGTATGTGGACAACATTGATTTCATGATGATTAACACTCCGTGCTTCCCACAACGGGAAAGCAGAAGCACGTGCAGACTGTCTGAGATACCGATGATATCCCTGGAAGATGCTCCCTGTGGGGCAGAGTCATCTGGAAAGTGGCAAAAAGGAGAGGCTCTTATCAGCCTGCTGAGAGGCTGCCCAGAAATTCTCATTGTGAGCACTGCTCGTCATAATGGCATTGTATTTGCTGTCACTATAATGATGATTTTTAAAAGTGAGCCTTTGTTTGTAATAAGTGCCCCTATGAAGTCATTCACAGTGTTTTGCAAAAATTTCACGATCCATTATATAACCATAATAACAGAATATGACTGATGACAAATACTGTAGATTTAACTTTCACAAAGCGGATCTGTCTGGTGAAATTTTATTAGAACAGGGTTGTTTTCATGTATCTCTGATACATTAAAAGTATCAGAGAAGAAAAGCTAAAGTACATTTATTTTAGCATGTGATGACAAGCGAATGTCCTACATGCAAGACACAATATGCTTTTAAAAAACTCATATTGGTGAGATCAGAATGTTTTCATTATCTCTACAACAAAATGAGCCAGGGTGCATTAGGACCTATGATTAATTCATTTTGATTGCTCTTATAACAGCATTTAGTATTTTTGTAGCTAAGATAAATATCGATCCCACTTCAGTTCCATATTGTTCATGATCATAGACTGAGTCACCAGCCATTTCATGGGGAGAAGAACATGCTTAACAGTTACTATCTCATGTTTTCATCTGTACATAAATAGACTAAGCCAAATTTGGATTGAGTTAACAACTTACAGGAGTTGTGCAGAACTGCTGTTTGCCATGAGTTTTCTGGGGTAAATCTTATCTTCCTGGCAGGATGGTGCTTTAGCATTACAAAATGTCCCATCGCTGGTGAGTGTGGATGACCCAGGTGAGCTGGTTTTTGAGCAAGTTCTTTGAGCAAGGTCCTCTGTTACTCCAGGAGTCAGCAAATGTAAGCTGGCAAAACTATGCTGCTTTATTGTAACTAAAGCTTTGACCCTGAGACTGGAAAAATACTTATCTCATTCCTTCCTCCTTTACAAGACTACTCATGGAAAAAATAGAAGAAACCAAACAGCAGAACCTTGCAGGTGAGGAAAGTAAGATGTGAAATTTGAGGAAAATTTGTTTGGAGAAAAGGGGATTAAAAATTCAGTCTATAATGGGAAGCAGTCATCTCTTCCTGCATGGCCTTAGCTCTCCCTAATGCTTTCTGGGTGCAGAGCCAGGCTACTCATATCAGCATTCGTACAGTAATTTACTGTAGGAGACATGGACAGTCCAAAGGCAACTTGTGTTCCCACCTTCATTCTTAAATACAGACCTGCCTGTGGTATCTTCTGTATTTCCATTAAACGTTTATCTGTGCCTCTCAGTCTCTCAATCCTCATATCTGTGTGCAATGTTTAATTAATTTTCAATTATTTCCAATTATGTAGTGACACTACTTATAAAGGATACATCAGTGAAAGTGATGGATTTGGGCAAATATAATAGCCTGTCAGTCTTCACTAGAAGCTACAATTAAATCAAAAAGATAAGAAAAGATTACTGTAATTATTTTGACAGTGAACTGATAGAAGTTTGCCCAAGTGACACAGACTGCAGAGTACAAAATGCCAATTGCTTAGAAACAAGTACGATAAGATAAGCTGTTGTCCCTTTGCTCCCTAGCCTTAACCTGGAAAATCCAGTGACCTATCTCCAGGATCAGGCAGAGCTCCATTCGGTCAAAGACTTGTAAGGTCTTTGATAAGTAAAGAGGGGTCCAGTAAGTAGAGATTCATTCAGTTCTGGGCTCCCCAGTGCAAGAGAGACTTGGACATACTGGAGCGAGTCCAGCAAAGAGCCTCTAAGATGATTTAGGGACCAGATAATCTCTCATATGAGGAGAGGCTGAGAGAGCTGGGACTGCTTGCCCTGGAGAAGAGAAGACTCAGGGGGGATCTTATCAACGTGTGTAGACAAGAGGCAATGGGCACAAACTGAAATACAGGAAATTGCATTTAGGCATAAGAAAAAAAACTCCTTTACTGTGAGGATGACTGACTACTGACACAGGTTGCCCAGAGAGGTCATGAGGTCTCCATCCATGGAAATACTCAGATCTCAACTACACACAGTCACGAGCAATCTGGTCCAGCTACCTCCGCTCTGAGCAAGGGGTTGGACTAGAAAAGCTCTAGATGTGCCAACCCTGGCAATTGAGCAAGTCTGTCTCTGACACTTCATACTCCTTTTCCCTTCCCTGTCTCCGAGGTTATGCAGAAGTCAGCTGGGCCATGACTGTCTCTAATTCTACAGTCTTTCCAGGACCAGCTGAACATGGTTTAGGGGACATGGTGGTGGTAGGTTGATGGTTGGACTTGATGATCTTAGAGGTCTCTTCCAACCTTAATGATTCTGTGATTCTGTGTGATTCTGTGAACATCAGGACATCCTTCCTTCCACCCTGAAAGGAGGTCACTGTGTCTCAGAAATGCTGAATCAAGAAGTTACTTGTTTTAGGAAAGCACTTACCTATTTGCTTGGCTGCAAGCAGGCTTTTGAGTCATGAGAAATTTAGAAGAATTACCTATGATTAAGTTCATGGACTTCTGAGAAAAGATGGACTTAAGTATACAGATAAGTTCTTTCCTCGGCTGGGGCTTTAAACTGTTCTTTGTCTGATATGTTCAGTCTTCTGACTGTGCCTTGGTTCTCGTGGCCTGTGCATTTGTTGTAGGGGTCTGGACTACACTTGAGATTTATCTGCAACTCCCTTATAAGCAGCTGTGACTGCTATGCCAGACTTTACAGGCTGAGCTATAGATAATTGTTCTTTCAGCATCTGTACTGACTTCTAATTCATCTGTGGTTTCACATAGTTTGATCAAATGCATGGCTTGGGGAACTGCTGCCATAGAAACCACCAAGCTACCACCACAGCTCAAGAACAACTCGCGTTTCTATTCCTGTTCTCCAGGTCTGGAATTCGCTATCTCTGTGTGCTCTGTAAAGCCCAACTCTGGTATTTCCAGAACTTGTCATCAAGTGATCATCTGGTTTGCTTTCTCTATGAGAAGAGTCCAGGACACTGGGATGTCAGGGAAGCCTAGCCCATACCTCACTCTCTGGGGTGAGGACCAGGGACCACCCTGGACAGGAACTCTTGAGCCTTGCTCCTGAGACCAGGTCGTGGTTCCAGCAGAAAGCAGACTCTGCCTAGAGAAGAGATGTGCAGCAACAAGAACCTTAAGTCCTTAGACCAATGGCTGGGGCACTTTGTGAACATGTGGCTGAGCTGCCAATACTGTATCTGTGTTTTATATTAGAGATGCCAAGGCTATATCTGTGCTTTATGTTAGATAATATCAGAGAATATGCAGAAGTAGTTCAGGAAAAGTAACCAGAACTCCTGGCCTTGTCCCTACCAGCCAGGTTCCCCCACCATTTGCTAGATAGAAGTGGCTTCACCTTCATAGATGCTTTTGCCTGGACTTGCCTAACTGCAATGCTTAGAGAGGGCTTTGGTTTGTGCGATGTTTTGAGTATGTGCTTCTGAAGATCTAGATTTCATTTTGCAGTGTTTAGAACAGTTCCCCTCAAAAAACCCTCTAGGAATGCAAAGAGATATGATAATCAATATATTGACCGAAACAGGGTAAACTGAACTCTTCTTTTTTTTTAACCATGAACTCTAATCTTGTTATCTTTATTCTGCCATCCACGTGCACGGATAATAATGCTTGGAGATGTAAACAGGACTTTAAGGCTATGCAGGAAGATACGACTTTTGAAAACTTGCCCTATAATAAATATTCTGCCTCTTTCAGGACTGACTGGCACTGAATGCTGCAAACTCTGCCCTGCTTGCCAAAATGAGTACTAAAGAGAAGGAAAAAGGATTAGAGAAGCGTCGGTTTTCATTCTTTATTATATTATCAGCATATACTTGCAGTAGATTTAATATATACAGAACAGATTGTGCATAGAGTGTCGTTTTCAAGACTTGGTGTATAGCATTAGGGGTATTTGCTATAGCAATTGTTGGTGTCTTAGTTAAACTGTCCCTAAAATTCTGCAAAGACTGTGTCCTTAAGTATATTTATTTAGAGTCTGTAGGGAATGGAGAATTAAGTATTTCAATGGAGCTGAAAAGAATGTCAGAGGTTTTGTTTCTCTTCAGTTATTGTTCCTTCATGAATTAATGCAGACTGTTCATTGTAACTTATCTTCCTGATTTTCTGAGCCCTGGTGAAACCCAAACACGATTAAGCTAACATGCAGATTGCATGGCCACTTCCACAGGAGGGTGGTCACGCTAGAGCAAGACGGAGGTCATGGTTTGGTTGACCTTCCTTATTGGGGGTAGCTACCTGTGTCAAACAGCCCAGTAATGTTAGAAGTCCAGTCCAATAAACCCTTTTGTGACAAAAAGAAAAGAGGGGTGACAATTGCAATGTGACATTACTTACTGTTGAAAGGAAAAGTGTATACATTCTCCAGCAAACTGTGCAAGCTGAAAATAGGAGACTTTCATCTTCCCCTGAATTAGCAATGAAATACAGTTGAGAGTGGATTGTTGCTGAATCTGAGGTTTGGCTGCTGGCAGACCAAAACTGTTAAGACATTTTTTTATGTTCCAAAGTTTTTGAACTAGATGTACAAATGTGGTTAGCTGCCTGAAGATGAAGAGAAAGGCAGGCAATGGGATTGGCCAGTGCACTTTGGAGCACCTAAATACCTTTGTCTCACCAATTGGCTGGTGCGTGCATAGACACCTTTTGTATTTGAGATGCTTTTTTAAAAAAAAAGGTCAAAGTGACTACACATAAATGTGTGGAGAACATTAAGGAGGTTTGGTTTCATCACTAGAAAATTATTCAGGCTGCAATTCACCAAAGAGTTTAACTTGTAAAATCTCTTGGAATTTCTCCCTGTAAGAAAACAGCAGCCACTGTAGGTAACAGAATCAGAAGGGTCAGTAGGAACACACCAACAACTTCTGTTTTGTCGTGTCCCGTGTAGCTGATGACTTACTTCTAAAGGATTTCTGGTAGCTGATATAGGGCTGATGGCAGAATGTTCCTGTTTCAGAAAGCAACTGAACACTCTTCAGTGTAAGAAGCGCTTCTTACCTAATGGTAAGACCTGTGCACTAAGTGATTTTTCATGTGGTGTTATTATCTGTTCAATCCTAGAGGCCTCACCCAGACTGAGATGCCTTTGAAAGAGATTTGTTACCAACCCATTGTAACAAGTCAGTCTCTGTCCCAAAGAAGTTGCAGCAGTAGTTAGGGGCGATGGCAGGCAGTGGCAAGGTTACTCATGTCCTGAGCTGGCTGCATCTATGGCAGCTCTGGTCCAGAAGCCTTTGGCTAATACTGTGCTGGAAGTAGTGATCACTGCTGCATGCTAGCACCGTGCCAGAGCTGCTCAAGCTGACACCTACCATCTGCTCAAAGTTCTGCCCAGCCTGTGGTACCAGCAGGGACAGCAGAAGGTCTCTGCGCTTCACCCGCAGACACATGCCCTAAGGATCCAGGTCTGCAAGGGTGGTGCAGATCCATCACTTCAGACTTGCGAATAATTTAATCAAAGGAATTAAGAGTGCTCTTGTATAACTGTTTGAGTTTCACAACCTGAATAAAACATACAAACCAAGGAAGCGCTTGCTTCTCTAACATGCAGGCACATGGACATTAAAGATTTGACACTGCAATTTGATAAGGAGCCAGGTCCTAATCAGAAAAAACGGATAAATTCAGATACTTGGCATTTAGGCAGTTGGATG
Source organism: Mesitornis unicolor (assembly GCF_000695765.1). Classification (NCBI taxonomy): domain Eukaryota; kingdom Metazoa; phylum Chordata; class Aves; order Mesitornithiformes; family Mesitornithidae; genus Mesitornis; species Mesitornis unicolor. The sequence goes on along the minus strand of NW_010163262.1, from coordinate 29,678 downwards.
GAAAGTAAACTTCACTTTGATGTGCTGTTGTTTTGAAGTTGCTCCTTATTTCTCCAGGCTTTAATTCTCTCGTCATCAGTTTAACAAATTAAGTGTGATACTCAGCAAAGACTGCATTCTTAGGCTTGCACCTATGTGTAGTAATTCAGGGTTACCGAGTGGATTGGTTGTTGTAGTCACAGATAAAGGCAGGCAGCATCTTCCTGAAGTATCATGTTTATCTGCTTTTGCAATACAGCCCACAGTTTTGCTGCTTTTCTGAGACATCACAACACTACCAAATGAATAATATTAGCAAATGCACTTTCCAAAAGGGCTGAAGTGCAGATTCCGTTTTGGCAAGGCAATTTCTGGACTTCCTTCTGATTATTTTATTCTTGTAGTTACGTGGGCTGAACCTGCAGTTACAGAGATGAAAGTGGAAAGCCTCAGCTTTCTACCCTGCTTGAACCCATGAGGCTGGATGTTGCCTTTCTGCAGATTTGGGTAGAGTGTTGTGATTCTGTTGCAGTGCTCAGATGTCAGTGCTGAGGTTAGATGTCAGAGTTACCTACCCGGTAAACTCAGCTAAGAGTGAGCTGCGTTTCCTGACATACTCTTTTCCTTCTTTTTAAGGACTTAGTACTTTTTGAATAAAAATAAATTTAATTTGTGGCTACATTTCAGCTCCTTTGGTTTGATGGTATAAGTGGAGCAATACCAGCTTTGGATTTAGAGCAGTCGTGTGGCTGAGCCTCTCTGTGCAGCTTTCATGTGGTCGGGTGAGACATTCTTAGAATCCCCAAACATTTTTGAAGATCCTAAACTGGAGACATTCACAATTCTTCCCTCCCTTTCTACCATTAATCCTTCATGTTTTAACAAGCACTGAAGTTAATACAGCCTACACTCTTTCCTGTCACACTGGGTCCCCCTTCCTCCTTTCTTTCTCTTGAATAAAGCAATCTGTTCTTTCCAGTCCATACTCTTGTAAATCAAAGGGATAAATGTTGACACACACTATAACCAAGTATAAACTTCCTTTTTTAATTAAACAGGATTCTGACATTTGGTTTGAAGAAATGTTTGTTTGGTTTTATTTATTTATTTAAATACATGAAGGATGTCAACTGCTTTTATTTTCTTTTTAGTAGAAGACAAATTTTCTATAGTACTACAAATAATCTCTAGTACTACAAATAATCTCTAGTACAAAGTCTTTCAGATGTAATTTTGTAGTTGAATAGGAAGAGAGTTGGGGCGAGCAATACAGGAGTCTTGGTATTTAAAGCTTTTAGAATTAAGAGTTAACCTCTTTGCTAAGGGATTCCGTACACATAAATCATGTATTAGCTACCTTTTCAAATTTAATTGGGAAAACCAGTTGTAATTCTGTTGCTTTCTGCCATTTGCTTATTACTATTGATTATGCTTAGACATTTATGTGAAACACAGGAATATCCAGATTCATAATAGCTGATACTAAAAGTAAGCAAGACTCTTGGAAGGAACATAGCCTCTGTTTCAGCGTACAAATCCAGGTATCTCAGTAGCCAGGGCAAAGTCACTCTAGTATTGCCTCTTTCAAAGTATCTCACACCTTCTTTTGTGGTGCAAAAAGATGTAATAGGGCACTAAACCAGACAAACCAGTGTCCAGATCTGATACCGCAACTTTCTGTACTGATTCTCAGTCTTTGGCCTGGCAGATAAAAAGGGCTTTATTTAGTAACTTGGTTGCTATTTTGTTTGTAGATGATGATTTCAATCCACCTTTGCAGTTGAGATGTATCAAGGTATCTGTTCTAGGGCCTCATGTAAGTGTGTGTAGCAATGCAAGTGTGAGGACGGGGTCTCCTGATTGCCTGGCTAGAACAAAGCAGAGCAGCCCTCAGAGGGCCTGGGAGTGCTTTAGACTCTTTAAGTGCTGTTCTTGATGAGCAGGAGTGAGAGCAAAAGGTTATGAGCAAATTGTACATGTACTTTTGGCCTTTGTCTTCATTTATTCCTCAGGAGGGCAAGCATAGGTGATCAGAGGTCCAGTCCCTGTTCTTCAGTTCCTATGGATAAAGGACCATGACTTTGGTGCCTTTTTGTGGTTCTAGCTAAGTGACAGTACCACAGCTTTGTCCCTCTGCTCTTAGTCCCTCTAAGCCAACTCCCTGAAGCGTGGAAAAGGATCTGTCTTTTCATCTCAGCTGCAGTTAATCTGGTCACCCACTGTTGTCTGTGTCAGACTGACCTATAGTAGCACACCACAAACTGTACTGCTTCTCCACAAGTGTTTTCTCAGCTAGAAAATCTACCCAGGAGTTTCCTGAGTGCCTGCTGCAGTATAACCTGGTATTTTGGGGCCTATAAATGCTTGTGAACTCCTCCGATCACTTCTTTCCACTGACAAAATATTGTTTTGAGATCCATCTGCTGTCAAGTGTAGGCATATGGCACCAGTATGGCTGTGCGGCCTACGGGGGTGGTTTCCTGCAGAAGAGGTCTCACTGAGCGCAGTAGTCGTTCGCTATTGAAAGTCATAATTGTTTAGCACCCAGATCTTTGTGAACTTGTTCAACTGGTGGCTGGGCAGAGTGCCATCTGAAGCTACAGGCTCCAGCACAGACAGCTGAGTCTCTGGGGCCTTACGCACATCAGATGTGGGTACTGAGGTCAGGCTTCCCAGTAATGAGAATCCAAATGTCTGTCTGTCCTGAGCATGTGTATCTGTGGTTGAAGGGATACGCCATCATTAATCCAAATCTGGGCCAGATTAGGCCTCTAAAATAAAAACCAGCTCTGCCAACCACTTGAAGAGGGCCTGGGGCTTGTTTGAGTCGACTGCATCAGCGAGGAGGAAGGGAGTCACCGTCCCATTGGTCCTGTAGTGCTTCTTTCCATACAGGGTGAGATGGGCTGACAGCTGCCCGAACAGGGGGCCAAGGGGTGCTGCCTTCATCCCTTCAGGTGAAGGCCTCTCCAAGGGCTGGACAGTGGTTACGTTTCTGAGGCCAGCCCTCTCTTTGCCGTGACAAGAGCACAGACATTTCATGCTTTGTTTATTAATTGTATTTTCAGCATGGTTCTTGTAACAGCCAGGAGCAGAAGCTTTAGCATCCAGGGAGCAGGTTTGCCCATTTGCCAGACAAAAAGCCCAGGTTTACCAGCCTGGGCCTGGCTCTCCCTTTTGCCTGGGCAGTGGTCCTACTTGGCGCTGATTCAGGCTTGCTCACCTGGTCTTTTGAGAGCTGCTCACCTCTGCGGACAGGCATAGGGGATAAGGCAGCAGCACCAGTGTGGTGGCATCTACCAGAAAGCCATCACAAAGGTACAGAAGTAGAAAATCTGGTTGGAAGATTTCAAAGTCAGAAGTACCAAAAAAAGTGCTTTAGTGGAGACACTGAGAAAGCTAAGGAGAGAGAGAGAAAGCTAAATCCAGCAGACTGTATTTGCCAGAGTGAGAAAACACCAGAGCATTAAGCTAAAGTGAATAATGAAATGATTCACTGCACAGAGCAATTCAGAGCCATGGAGGTGACCAAACACTGAGGATTGCCTGGTTCTTGCAGATCCCAGCAACTTGCAGACAAGATGCTCTGTGGCCCCCATAAAAAAGATAATGCTGGGAACCTCCTAAATGCTGCTTTTATACTCTGGACACTAAACTCCCTGTGGAATTGCCTTCTGACATGATCCCTCTTACATTTCTTTATGTACTGTTGCATATACTATGAAAAATCAGGAAGCTTTACTGTCATGATTGGAAAGTGCTGTGAGATTTCCCCAGAAAGGTATGGTAGAAGTGCAGAGGGGGTTCTACTGTTATTTTAAAACCCGACCATGCGCTGGTTCCTCCCCCCTTTGAAGTCGGTGGCAAAACTCTGTTTTAGAGGAGCAAGACTGCTTGGATCAGCAAACACGAGGCAGCCTGGAGGCAGAAGAGGCTCACAGGGAATGGTTTCTGCTGCTCTCCTTGAGCACAGAGCTGTTCAGACAGACTGGAGACCTGTCTGCTGCTGTCTCCCATTAAGGCTAAGAAATGAAGGCTTTTAAAGTTGCTAAATGAATGGGCTGGATCTTACAGCCCTTACTCATCTGAGTACTGCCATTAACTTTAAGAAAATAATCACTTTATTAAGTGCTATTGAGTGGAGTCCTTAAATTGTTAAATTCTAATATTTGACAGAAGTTTTTCCTTGGCAGAAAAATAATATTGACATAATTAAAAGGACTTGAACATTTCATCAGTTGAAGTTGAGTTACTTTGGAGTGATACGTAAAACTAGAAGCAGCACAGAGGACTTAGGTCTGTCATGTCTGTAGGTTATTTTTGAACTTTATGAAAAACACACTTTAGCAATTTCTATCCTGACCATTGAACTGTATTCTGGGATCCTGAATTCAAAAACATGCTAACCATGAAAACACAACATTTAAAAATACACTGTCCACTTGGCTTCTTCACCCTGCTTCAGAGTCTCCCGAGTTTCAGACAAACTGAGAACTTTGTTGTGGAATGACTGTTTGAATTGGGGTTTCTTAAAATACATGTGGAGCCGTGTAGCTGCTGTGGGGTGTACACAGTGGTGGAGCCATACTATTTTAAAATCATCTGGGTATTTCACTTCATGTAAGAGTATCTGTCAGCCTAGTTATAAGGAATGAGAGGGGCTGATTAAAACAACTCACGAAGCCATTAAACAAAGAGATAAAATGTAGAACATGTGCTGTAGGGTCGTTTTAATTATAATGTATGGGGGATCTGTGGAAACCGAGTGGCAGCTGCATTGTAGCTGAGTTTTAAGCCCCTCTTAGCTGTACCAAAGTACTCAGAGGTGGGGTTTCTTATCTGCAAATGGTGTTTGGAAGCTACCTTTTGTTGCTATGACTGACCATAGTGTAATTACTATGCTCAAGTGCTTAGATATAGACTAAAATAGGCAATTATGTATACTAATCATCTAGTCTTTAGATACTAGACTATATAACATCAGAAAAATGTATGCAACAGCTTTAGTCAAGAAGGGAAGTGATCAAAGATGACAAGTGAACAGCCTTGAAAGTCCAGACAGAATGGGGAAGAAAAAGGGTAGTGGCAGCTTATTTCATTGTCTTGACAATCTTATTAGGTCAAAAAAACCACTGTTGAATATACTGCTCTATGATATATGTCTGATAAATTAATTTAGTTTATCAACTGACTTTAAACAATAGATCTGGGGAGGAGCTGTCCACTAGGGCATGTAGCAATAGGACAAGGGGTAATGGCTTTAAACTAGAAAAGGGTAGATGTAGGTTGGATATTAGGAAAAAGTTCTTCAACATGAGGGTGGTAGATCACTGGAACAGGTTGCCCAGAGAGGTGGTGGAGGCCCCATCCCTGGAGATATTCGAGGTCAGGCTTGATGGGGCTCTGAGCAACCTGATCTGGTAACAATGTTCCTGCTTACTGTGAGGGGGCTGGATTGGATGATCTTCAAAGGTCCCTTCCAGCCCAATACATTCTATGATTCTATATCAGACAGCCACATGAATTCAGTATAAGCTATTTAAACTTCACATTTTGCTTTATTCTTATGAATCTAGTTACAGATATCAAGAGTTAGCATAATTAATTGTAGACCTATCAGAAGGGGTTTAAAATCTCTGGTATAAAAGTTCAAACCAGTCTCTAGCCACTAGAAATGAGGATGAGGAGCAGTAAGGAAAGAAGACTGCTCACGTCAGACTTTTTACAACTCCATCCTGCCAGAGGCAGGGTCACCAGTTAGGTAGACATGGGGTCTAGTTCAGCTTGGCAGCTCCTATGTTCCCAATTCAAACAAGTTTAGTTAAATGTCTGCAATGCTTTTTATGCAACTGAAATACAGTAATTTAGTTAACTCTTTGTCATTGAGTAAAATGGGTTCACACTTAGGAACATCGCCACTTCAAAATACCCAGTCATTAAACTGTAGCACAAATTTGTTACCAAAACACATTGGAAGCAGCCAGAAAATGAATTTTAAAGAGTGCGACCACTAACAGTGAATTTAACTTTCTGACTGTAATTGCCACAGCATTTCAAGTCTTGCTCTGTGGCTTGCAAGCGTCACTAAAACTGCCCGTGAAAAACTTAACATTTGCTTCTATTTGCTAACTGTCTTTATTAGTATGTGAATTCTTAGGAAATTATATGAATGCTGTAACTTTTGCTTTCCTGTTTGCATAAAATGAAGACATAACATCCAGAACGAATTATATAAAAATGGGAAATAATTCCTTAGAAAGAGGATGAAGGACTTGAAGGAGTTACAGCTTGTTGCTCTTGGCTGTAGTTTGTTGGCACGTGAAGGTTCTGGGTACTGTTCCCTTGAGGACTTCAGGTGTTGCATGTTATTTTAAAGAGACTGGAGAGCAGTAGTTGGGATAGATACCCATCTCCATATTGGCTCATGGGGTACTCTACCAGATAGCCAGGGTAACTGTTACACCGGTCTGGCTCCTCAGCATCCCCAGCTGAAGAAAATGTACAAAGGCAGCTCAGCTGTCACTAAAATAAGGAAAAACTAATTTCTGCTCAAACAGTATAAGGGAAAGTGCGATTCCCTCTGCTATTAGAAGAGAAATCTAATCTGTAGCAGAGAAATCAGTCACTGATCCAACAAGGCACGGCTTGTCAGCTGATGCTCTCAAGGCAGCGCACCTTGAGGTGAGCTTTGGAGGATCTCTCACAAACTCAGCTCAAATCATTTGAGAGTTAAAAGCTAGAGAGGCAACAGGGGAAGAACTCTCTCTGATGGGAAATCATGGGCCAGGATGCCAACCTCTACTGCATCTGGTTACTTGAAGTTCTCACTTTTGAAAATGAAATTAAGCACCTTCCCATCACTGTCATAGAGAGGTTATCTCAGATTTTTAGCATCGTGCTAAAACTCATCCTATGGTGCATGTTTTCCCTAGGACCGATGGAACTGCACCTTTTAGGGTACAAAATCAGCTCTTTGCATGTGTCCTATTGGTGTTAGCAGAATTGCTGGTGTGCAGGGAATATGAACAAGGCAGTGATTTCTAAAATACAAAATGCTAATTACAATATGCTTCCTTAGGAGAGAATTGAAGATGACTGACCATGTAACCCCTCTCTTCTTCTCTACCTGTTTTACTCTAGTCCTCTGTGATGTCCGTCTGTTTTGCCCGCTTTCACCCAAACCTGGTCGTTGGTGGAACATACTCTGGCCAAATTGTCTTGTGGGATAATCGCAGCCACAGGCGCACTCCGGTTCAGAGAACTCCCTTATCTGCTGCTGCTCACACGGTAAGGATAAAAATCAGCTCCTCATTTCCTTAAGAGGAAATGGTCAGCAGGGAGGTGGAGCTGTCTAGTTGTGTCTACACAAATAAAAACATAAGGGAAAAGTTAGTAGTATGATAGAAAAATGCAGAAAAATGCAAATTTCCCGAAACATAAGAAACTGAACTACACAAAGCACTCTGAAAGATAATAATCCTGTTCTAGCAGAGCAAAGTATCAGACAAAGTGATAGGTCTTTTGCACCTCCAGCTTTTACAATTCTTCGATTCTTATCTTTGGAATTTGCAGATTCAAAAAAGGTTCCGCTTTTAGTTGACTGTGACAACATAATCCCTGGAGTTAAAAGACAACTCTATAAACCATGCCATGCGAATTAATGCAAGACATTCAGCGTGGGGCCAGTATTACGATGGCAAGTCTCTTATATTAAAAAATGACAGGTGTGCACAGAGACGCTTAGTGGGCCAGGCAACACAAATATTGTTCCCTAAATTTCCACTATCATGAATGTTGATGTAATAACCTAATGATCTGTGCCATGGGTTGCAACTTCAACATTGCTTTTCATTTCCCTAATGTTTTTGCTCATTTTGTCGCCAGTAATGTTCGATCTCCATGAAAAGAAACAGTCACTCTTGGCAGTGCAATTTAGAGATGTAGCAGACCAGAAAACTAGTGGCAAGAAGCTGACTATCACTGAAAATTGAACAACTGGGACTCAAAATCTAGTGGAAAAGAAAAGATTAATGGGAAGTAATTTGTTTACAGTCAAAAAACATTTAAGATAAAATTGTACCTCCTGGAATTATATCTTAAACTAGTTTTATTATTGCAATAGAACAATATGTGATGTTTTGCTTTTGACAAATACAAATAAATTACTTTCAGTTGTGGATGGGCACTTTATGTGCTGTCATGGATTGGTATAAATAAGTGTTTACGCAGTCTAACATGAGGAAGCATAATTTTTTTAAGGAGTGATCAGGTTTTACAATAAAAGAATGCTTACTTTATGTTATATATAGGAATCACTTATATAAAATGTAAATGAAGTCTTGGTTACAAAAGGCTCGCTTGAATCCTAGGCGCCAATAAAAAAAAAAGGATTTAAGACAAACCCACTGTAGCAATGTTACTTTATGTACTGCTAGATGCGTGAGTCATTTTTTTAATTTGAACTTATGGCGTATGTGAAAAAAGGATTTTCTCTTTTCTTTTTCTTGTTTTGTTTATTTGAAACAGACAAGAGTGTGTTGTTATCACTGGCTTAAACCTTCCTGAAGTTTAGTATCACTGGTTGTTGCCTGGATTCACCAGAATAGAGAATTCTGCCCACAGCTTACTCACCAATTTCCTTTCACACCCACCACACATCTGCACATGGGACAACAGGAAATTTTAATTAAGACAAAACCCTTTTGCATGATGATTTCATTTCCAAAATAAATAAAAGCAAGCTGGCAGCGACCCTTTGAAAGGAAGGACCCTGTTTAGACTTTCTGTTATGTACCCTTGGTTGTCTTTTTCATCCATTTTCCTTACGTCTTTTCATTTCTGCCATGAGTTTTATTGTGCGTGAAATTGATGGCTGGTAGCCCTGATTAAAGCCAGACCTGGCACACTGAGGTGCTGCTGGAAAGACACAGCTCATTCTCTCCCTGCTAAATATTGTAGATACTCTGCTGCTTGCTTTAGCTTCCTCCCACCCACTCTGTCCCTGTGTGTTTGGACTACCAGAGCACAAACACTCATGAAAAAATAGATCTATAGAAAAAGAAAAGCCAGCATCAGAATGGACATTACTGGTGTGTACAGGTGGCCTCTGAGCACAAGGTGCCATTTCAGCAGCAACTGCCGAGTCCATTTTTGGTGTGTGCACGCACACTCTGCCCTTTTTGCACTTAGAGAGGGGGCCCACTCTCAAACCTGAGAGGCAGGCACTGCTCTGAAGATTTCTGCCCTTCCCTGCTGACTGGGGAGGTGACCTGCAGCTGGATCTTAAAGCAGTCTAAAATAAGTGGTAGTTCTGCCA